>NW_006399760.1:27646642-27650061 GCF_000299155.1 Elephantulus edwardii | reverse complement strand
CAGTCAAAGGCATCCATTCTCCTTCTATCACCCCTAGTCATTGTCCAGCTCTCTGATACATAGCAAGTAATTGCAAAGACTATCTTCTGGAGCACCTTAGTGTCCAGACTGATATCATTGCTCTTCAGTCCTTTGGAGAGGGTTCTGACAGCAGAATTTCCCAATGCAACTTGTTGGGTTTTTCTTGTGTTTTTTGTTTTGTTTTGTTTTGCATGGAGGGGGGGGGTGCTGCTGGTGCCAAGAGTGTTGATTGTGGAGTTAAGCAAACTAGAGCTGTTAAACAATCTCAGCTTCTTCACCATCTATCACAATGCTGCCAATCAGCCCAGTGGTGAGAATCTTTGTTTTCTTGATATTGAGCTTCAATCCATAATGAAGGCTTCAGTACTTGACCTTCTGCAGCAAGTGCTTCAGGTCATCTTCAGTTTCAGCAAGCAGGTTCATGTCTTCTGCATAAAGCAGATTGTTGATGAGTCTTCCTCTAATCCTGATGCCATATTTCTCTTCATAGACCCCAGCCTCTCAGATAATATGTTCTGCATATAGACTGAAAAGATTGAAAAGGTATAAAGGTATGGAGATAGGACACATCCCTGGTGTACAACCTTCCCAATTTGAAACCATGCAGTGTTTCCATGCTCTGTTCTGATGACTGACTCCTGGTCCAATTATAGGTTTTAAATAAGCATGATCTATGTTCTGGGATTCTCATTCTTCTTAGAGTTGGCCACAGTTTTTTGTGGTTTACACAGTCAAATGTCCTTGCATAGTCAATGAAACATAAATAGACATTCCTCTGGTAGTCTCTGCTTTCAGCAAAGATCCGTCTAACATGAGCTACATTATTCCTAGTACCACAGCTTTTTCTACACCCAGCCTGCAGTTCTCCTTCAGTTCTCTCTTGATGTGCAGTTCTCCAGGCAGTTCTCTGTTGATGTGCTGTCCCAGTCATTTTTGGACAGTCTTCAGCAGAATCTTTATTTGGAATGGGAACAAATATAGATCTCTTCCAGTCTGTTGGACAGGTGGTTGCCCTCCAGATTTCTTGGCACAACTTGTTGAGCACATCTAGGGCAGCATCTGTTTGTTGAAATATATCGATCAGTATACTGTCAATTCCTGGGCCCTTGTTTTTTTCCAGTTACTTCAGAGCAGCTTGAATTTCTTTTTTCATCACCACAGTCTCTTGCTCATACATTGCTTCATGAAATTCTTCTATATCTGACAATTTCTTTTGGTACAAGACTCTTTATACTCTTTTCATCTTCTTTGAAATCTTACCAGGTGATTTCATATTCTGCCCAAAGCATCCTTAAGTATTGCGACTTAAGGCTAGAATTTGTTCCATTCCTTCAGCTTAAGAAATGCTGAGCAAGTTTGCCCCTTTGGTTTTCAGATTCCAACTCTTTGCATGTTTCCATATAATACTTTACTTTGTCTTCCTGTGCTGCCCTTTGAAACCTTCTCTTCAGCTCGTTAATATCTTGATTTGTTCCCTTTGCTTTAGCTTCTCGGTGTACTAGTGCAATATTCAGAGTCTCTTTTGAGATACATCTTGGTGTTTTTTTCCTCCTCTGTTTTGTAATGACCTCCTTCACTCTTCCTGGATGATATTCTTGTTATCCCCCCACACCTCTTCTGGTCTTCACTCATTGGTGTTCAAGGCTTCAAACCTGTTTCAGAGATGGTTTGAAATTGAGGTGGAATAAACTCAAGGTCATATTTTGTTTCCCATGGATACATTTTCATTTTTCTTAGCTTCAGCTTGGTTTGCTAGTGGTCTGTTCCACAATCAGTACCTGGCCTAGTTTTCACAGCTGATATTGAGCTTCTCCAGCAATTCTTTGATTCTTTCAACAGATGTAGTTGATCTGATTCCTATGCATACCATCAGATGAAATTCATGTGTTTAGTCTTCATTTATGTTTCTTATAAAATGTATTTGCAATGAATAAATCATCGATCATGCTAAATTCTATCATTCTATCTCCAGCTATGTTTCTGTCACCACGTCCATGTTTTCCAATTACTGATTCTTCTTCTCTGTCCCCAAATTTTACATGCCAACCACCTATTATTGTTAATGCATCTTGATTACATGCTCGATCGAGCTCTGACTATAAAAGTTGGTAGAAATCTTCCATTTCCTCTTCTTTGGCTCTGGTTGTTCGTGCTCTGGTTGTATCTGAATGATAATGGTTTTCACTGGACTTCCTTCTATGCATACGGATATTATCCTGTCATTCATAATATTGTATTTCAAGAAGGATCTAAAAATCACTTTTCCTTACCTTTTCATCTCCAGCATAGTATATCATTGTATATCCTATGACTCAAAATTCCCCAGGTCAGTCTATTTCATCTTGGTAGTACCTAGAATGTCAATATTTATGTGTTCCATTTTCTCCTTAACAATATCTCATTTTCCTACATTCATGGTTTCACCCTTCATGTTCCAGTCACTAGTGTCTGCTTACAACTGTTCTTCCTCCTTTCTTTCCATACGTGAGGGCTCCACCTCAGTTACCTATCTGCTAGTATTAGTGTGTTCTATTGTACATAGGGTTTTCAAAGGCCTACCATTTCGGAAGTGGATTACCAATCCTTTTTCCTAGTTCTTAACATAGTAAAAAAAAAAATCTGAACCTATTGAATAAGTTATCATAAATATGAACTCTGAAATAGAAACAATTTTAATATGTCCCAGGAATGGCAGAAGTGTTATTAAAACTATTAGTAGACTATTAAAGACCCAATCAATGTGAGAAGTGATGAAACAAGAGTAGCAAGGGAGAAAATTATCATGTCTATGGGCTTCTAAAGCACTTTGACTTTACTTGGAGTGAAATGGGTTTACAGTTCCATGTTTTGAGCTTTAGAATCATACCGTATAGTGCTAACTACATTAACCAGTTGAATTTAGCTTTACTACACTCAAAGTTTTTAAATCCATTCATCAGTTCATTATATTTTAAAAGTATTGTTTGAGTTTATGAATAGAGAAAAGACTATAAAGTCTCAAAAGTGTAAAAGAACAAAATGACATAGCATAAATCACTGTCATCAAGGCAATTTAGACTCATGACTTTTAATTGGATTTCTGATGTTTTAAAGTGCATTAGGAGAACACTGCAAATATATTTATCCACAGGGGTAGTCAGAGATGTATTAAGACAATTCTAAGTCATAAATATGTGTTTCAATACCTCTATAAAAGAGTATATATTGTTTATATATATTTTTAAACACAAGACTGTATGAACTTTGATAAATGTTAATAGTTGTAGAGGGGCTTCATGCTTTTTTTTCCACACAGGTAGATTTATATACATAGTTATAAAGCCCATCTGTCTTTTTATTGTACTATGGTGATTTGTGTACTGCTATATTGAGTTGTGGGAGGATATCAAGGGTATCAT
>NW_006399760.1:27640879-27644952 GCF_000299155.1 Elephantulus edwardii | reverse complement strand
GTCCTTAGAGAGGGACATCATGCTTGGGAGGGTGGAGGGACAGCGCAGGAAGGGAAGGCCCTCTGTGAGGTGGATTGATTCAGTGACTATGATAATTGGAATGGGAGTGTCAGAGACAGTGCAATTGGCACAGGACAGAGCGGAGTTTAGGTCTGTTGTACATAGGGTCGGTATGGGTCGCAGGCGACTCGAGGGCACATAACAACAACAACATATTGTATAAGACAAATCTACTGGAAAATATTTTAATTGTTTAAAAATATGCAAAGTTCTCACTTTTACGACTAAGATGCGCTTAACCTAAGACATGATATTTTCCATCATTTCGTTTTCCTATTGCCATAGTATGTGCTCTCACAAAATACATTGTTGTTGTTGTTATGTGCCATCAAGTAGCCTTCGGCTCATGGTGACCCTATATACAATAGCTCTATACCCTATCCTGTGCCAATCTTATTGTCTCTGACATATCTATCCTCATTACCCCAGTCACTTAATAAATCCATCTTGTTGAGGGTTTTCCTCTCTTGCTCTCTCCCTCCTCCCTCCCAAGCATGATGTTCCTCTCCAAGGACTGGTCCCACCTTGCAACATGTCCAAAGTATATTAGATGATGCTTCAGAATCCTTGCCTCCCAGAAGCAGCCTGGTCTCACCCAATCCAGGACAAACTTGTTTTTTCTTTTAGCAGTCCGTGGTTTATTCAATAATCTTCTCCATCACCACAGCTCAAAGGTACCAATTCTTCTATCATCCCTAGTCATAGACCAGCTTTCTAATGCATAGCAAGTAATTGAAAAGACCAGGGCCTGTATGAGGTGCACCTTAATCTCCACACTGACATCGTTGCTCATTAGCACTTTGGAGAGGTCTCTGACTGCAGACTTTCCCAATGCAATTTGTGTTTTTATTTCCTGGCTCCTCTTACCAAGAGTGGTGCTTGTAGAGCCAAGCAAACTAAAGCTGTTAACAGCCTCAATCTCTTTACCACCTGTCATGATGCTGCCAGTCTTCAGTGGTGAAAATCTTTATTTTCTTGATACTGAGCTTCAATATTTTGAAGGCTTAAGTCTTTGACCTTCTGCTGCAAGCACTTCAGGCCCTCCTCAGTTTTAGCAAGCAGGTTTGTGTCTTCTGTATAACTCCGATTTTTGATGAGTCTTCCTCCAATCCTGATGCCACAGTTCTCCTAATAGAGCTCAACATCCTGGATAATATGTTCCACATGTAGATTAGAAAGGTATGGAGATAAGACACATCCCTGGCATACACCCTTTCTAATCTTGAACCAAGCAGTGTTTCTTGCTCTGTTCTGAAGTCTGCCTCCTGGTCCAAGTGTAGACTTCACCTAAGCACAACCAAGTGTTCTGGAATTCCCATTCTTCTCAGAATCAGCCACGGTTTGTTGTGACCCACACAAAATACATACCTGTAACAAAATACTATGGAAAGTATGTAAAAATTTCCATCATATGATTAACCAAATAGTTGTAAAAAGACTAAGGGTGGAATGCACATGCTTTAACCCTATAACAGCCCTAATACAATTAAGGAGACTTTTCCTAGAGTTTAGCCTGTAAAATCTTTTCTCTCACTATAGGAAAAAAGGGTAGAAAACAAGCTGAGGGGTGTAGGAACAAGGAAACCCCAATACCACCAAGAAATACTCTCAAAGTGTGGCATATTTTGGATCCACCCGTTGTGCTAGGAAAGTTTCTTTAAAATTGGGGAAGAAGGCCTGGTTACACAGAAATTGCCCACGAATACTACACCTATAGATATGAAGAAAGCAAAGATTCCCCTCCACAAGAAACAGAAAGAGTGAAACTTCCTCTAGAATTGGTACTCTAAATTTGGACTTCTACCCTCCTAAACTGTAAGAGAATAAAGGTGCTTGTTAAAATCATCTATCTGTTGTATCTGTTATAGAAGAACTAGATAATTAAAAAAAACACACATAAAAACGTGTGAAAGCTGTATAATGAACAAAGACAACTGAAAAAAGAATTGATGAGTTTAAATCATAGTGTTGGTTAAGCATCTTAAATGTAGAATAATTCTTCTTCTTGAAAAATGATCAAATCTGTTTGGAAAGCAGTGCAGTCAGAATGTTGTAAAAGAAGAGCAGATTGTGACCATGTACATGAAGTAACAAGTCCCTGGAGAAGGGCACCATGCTTGGTGGAGTGTCAGTGAAGAAGAGGAAGACTCTCAATAAGATAGAATGACACAGTGGCTGTAAACAATGGACTAAAATATGGTAAAATCCTGGAGATGGCTTTGGATCATTGTCAATTATGAGAATAACTCAGATTTTTATCTCATTATCAATAGGGTTGAAAACAATTGGAACTGATTCAACAGAATCTGACAACAATAACATTTAGTGTGCATGTAATCCTGAAAGACTGTCAATTTGTTTTCAAATTTATTTCTCCCTGCAGTCTTTTTCATTCTTAATATATCTCACCAAGAGCTCTAAATACAGAATAATCTCAACAAAGGTAAGTGACTAGCATCTCATCACATGCTTCTGCTATTTGGGGGATCCTTTCATTCTCAATTTCATTCAAATGGGAAATATCCTGTTGAATATTTTACCTACAAACAATTCATGTGTCACTCAAAATGTTTGGTACCTAACAGAATATTTTTCTTCACAGTTATTAATAGAATCTAAGACAAAAAGAAGACAGCAAATGTTCTTCTTACCAATTATTCTCTAAGTTTTCCACTTCACAGTGTGATTGTTAAATAAGATTATCCACATAGAAGCACATTAAGGTAACTACAGAAAATGTTCGCTATTTTTTCAGAATTATCTGCTAAATTTCAGCTCTGTTACTTTAGAATGACTTCAGCTCTAGGCAATAGAGAGGTTGAAATATTCTAATGCAGTTCCTTATACCTCAAACTCAAAAGTTTCAGCAGAAGTGATTCATAAATGACCCTGTAGCAGGTTTCCAGAGGCTATAAATTATGCAGCAGGAGACTGTTATTAATTTATATCATCTTACGCTCATGAACTGCTTGTGGATTCCAACTGCCCTTGAGGTATGACAAGTGGATTAGCAGTGTCATCAGACATCCCTAAACCTGTTGTTGTTGCTGTTGTTGTTGTTGTTGTTATGTGCCTTCAAGTTGCCTGCCACTCAAGTTGTCCTGTGTACAACAGTTTTGAACCCAGCTCTACCTTAAGTTAATTTTATTGTCTCTAAGACCCCTACCCCCTTTACCTAAATCACTGAGTTAATCCACCTCATCTAAGGTTTTCCTTTCTTGCATTGTTCCACGCATTGTTCCACCCTTCCAGACATGTTGTCCCTCTGCAAAGCCATTGCTTACTAGTTAATATGCAGAGTAAATTCCCACAGGAATTCCAAGGCTATAATATTTACAGAAGTTCACTGCCATATCTTTCTCCCAAGATGCAGCTGAGGAGTTCACACCACCAAACTTTCAGTTAGTAACTGAGAGCTAAACCACTGCAGCACTATTGTGTACTTAAAACACTGCACTGTACTTGTACTAGTTAAGGGCACAGAAAGTGAATATCCCCAATATCTGTCTGTAACGGCAGATCAGGAAACTAATTGCTACTTCCAACTACTATATTGAATTCTGTAGTGTTGTTATGCTTTTAGGTGCCATCACATCGATATGTACAACGGATAAGAAATTTGCCCTGTGCTGCACCGTCCTCACTAATTTTAAATACACTCGAGTCTATTGTTTTATCTTAGGAAAGGTGCAACCAGAGCGTTCTTTGTAGGCAGGGATGGTGATACTTTATTTCACATATTTTGAGCATGTTGCTAAGAGAGGATATTCCTTGGAAAGGGATCTCATGCTAGGAAAGGTGGAGGATCAGTGAAAGAGAGGAAGAACTTCAATGTGATGGACTGACACAGTGACTTCAGAAACAGGCAGAGATGGTCAGGATGATAAAGCATAGCAGAGGGTTCAGATCTATTGTTTACAGAATCCGTCAGCATACTTTCCTTGAAGGCACTCAACAACAGTAACAACATTGTTATAGCTACTATGCCAATCTGTCTTGAAAGATATGTCTTG
>NW_006399760.1:27635656-27640224 GCF_000299155.1 Elephantulus edwardii | reverse complement strand
AACATCCATGGAAGTTTGTTGTTTGGGTTTTGTGGGCTTTTTTCTATTGTTATCAAGTTGGCGTCAACTCACAGCTGACCCTCCATTGGGTTTTCGAGGTTGTAAATCACACAGGAGGAAATTGCCATCATTCCTCCTCAGAGCCGCTGATAGATTCAAACCATCAGAGAGATGTGTCCTTTGGATTAACAATGCAACTCCCTATGGACTATATCAACAGCACTTCCTACACACAGATGTATTGTAATTGCTAGGTGTCATCAAGGACAACTTATAGTGACCCTATAAACAACGGATCTGAATCCGGTCCTATTCTATGCAATCCTTATCACCTCTGACACACTTGAGCCACTGCCAGTCACTCCATCTCATTGAAGGTCATCCTGGCTTTCACTGACTCTCCACTTTCCCAAGCTTGAGGTCCCTTTCCTAGGAATAGCCTCTCCTAATAACATGCCCAAAATAAGAGAGAAAATGTTCACCATCCCATCCTTTTTTCAGTTCATAAGCATGATTGGGAGTTCATGCTTTTGTATGACATGTGTTGCCCTTAAACCTTGTTACAACAGTGGCATGTGACTTGGCTGACATGAAAAAAATAAATATCCACCACCCTTTCCTCTAAAAGCACTCTGACTGCACTTTCTCCAAGACATCCATGCAACCATCAGGAAATCATTTTTAAATTAACATTATTGTCTTTTGTACTTTGTAGAGACCTTAACAGCAGATTTTTCTGATACAACATATCTTTTGGTTCTTGACTGCTATTATGTTGATTATGTGTTGATTATGGACTCTGTAAAATGAAATCACTTAAAATAGTCATCTTTTCTTCATATATCATGATAGTACCTCTTGGTCTAGGAATAAGGAATTTTGGGGTTTTGATGTAATCTGTATTGAAAGCTGAAGTCTTTAAACTTCTACAACGTTCAAATTCCATGTTGTTGATAAGTTGTTCTCCAATCTTGACACCACATTCTTTGCATATAGCTTGATTTCTCAAATTATTTCTTCGGTATACATAGAGTTTCCTTGTTGTGTTTGGACAACTGCTTATTTGTCTGTGTGAACAGGTTATGCATGAGAATGATTATGTGTTCTAGGAATCCCATTCTTCTCACTATTATCCATAATTTGGCAATAGAAGATAGGAAATAACATAAATTATTTAAGGTATTTGAGGTTTTTTTTAGGCCATGGACAATTTATGCAATGATTAATATTAATAACATTTACATATTTTTATTGTCATTGGTGTGACACAATAAAGTGTACTGTTTACTATTCCTATCTGAACACTTTAGAAGTATTTGAGTTTTTATTTATAATTCATTTGTTTGCTGACATGGATATGTTAATTAAAAGCAATTGCTTATTTTAATCCCAAGAATATTTAATGGAGATGCAAAATAGTCTAAACACATTGTAGTAATAGCCTAAAAGATGGATATTTTTCTCCCCCTAGCCATTGCAGTTAGCCACCCCCTTCAGCTAACACCTGGACTTGTTTGATTCTTTGCTTCCCCAGCTTCTCTCTCTAATAAACCCCACTGTTGTTGGTACAATAACTATGAGTATGAGTCAGCAATGAACAAACAAACCTCCTGCTGTTGATGTGGCTCTAAAGGCTTCACAGGGATGAAAGCCTTTATCTGCTTTCTGCTCTGGGACAGTGAGGGGTTTTGTGATTCTCAATCTCTGTGGCCCTTTCAGAGAGAAGCTCATGGCCTGCCACTCTGTCCCATATTGTGCTTTTTAGACACACACGGAATAAATATTATGTGACTTTCTATTGAAAGAAATACAATTTGTTCATTCAATGAGGTCATAAAAGTAACTTGTGTCCAAATATGGAAGTAATATACTATTACATTAAAAGGTTACATTTAAAATAATAATGGGGGAAAGGTTTTTAGCTACAGATTGGTGCCTTTAAAGTGTAGCAATATCAACTATATACCACTGACTTATATAAGCAATCAAAACAATTGTTATGAGAAGATTTTAAAAATCAAGAGACCAGGTAATAGGAAATCAAATAAATGGCTAAAATAAGAATTTTGACTGATAAAATAATGCAAGAAAAAGCAAAAAAAGACTGATAATTAGGAATGAGAAAATGGAGGCCATAAAAATACAGATAAAATTAAGCTTGCTGAAACTATGATTAACCCACCAGATAGCAAATAATAGATTATTAATTAAGACAAAATCAATGTGATGAATATTATTTTGTCCTGAGAAAAATAATAATTGAAAATTCACTAGAGGATGATTTAGGAATTAGTTGAAACAATATTATAATAAAATGGAGGCAGATCTAAACAAAGAGGAAATGTTTTCTGTTAATTAGCTTTCATGAATTACTTTCCTTATCTACCACTGTGGATATACTTACACAAGTTCCCTTCCAGCTTTCTTAAAATTTGTGATCTGAAGAATTGAGGGTTTCAAGACAGCTAAAATTTTCTCAACTCTGAAGTTGTATTATTATATAAATTTTTATTTTCTGGCCATAAAATCCTGTTATTTTTAGTGTCACTGAATCAGATCCAACTTACATGACCCTTAAGGATGATGTTTGTTCTTGGTCCACTTGTGAAGTTTTTGTTTCATTTTGTTTTCCTTACTTTATGATACAATCCACACTGAAGGCAAAGGTCTTTGATTTCACAAGTAGGTGCTTCAAGCTTCCCCCCCCTTTCAGTAAACAAGGTTGTGTAATTTCCATAATATAAGTTGTTGATGAGTCTTTCTCCAATCCTGATGTCACATTTCTATAGTATGGGGTTATTTTTTTTTAGAATTTGTGTTTTATATATATATTAAAGTTCACTAATATCACACACTAGCTCAAGATTATCCAGAAATGGCTGAAACAGTACACTGACAGAAAAAAACCAGAAACAAGCTGAGTTAAGAGGTTATAGCACTACAGATATTATCACCAATGTCAGATGGATCTTGTCAGAAAGCAAAAAGGTATATCTATCTGTGTTGCAGTGATATGCAAAGGCATTTGACTGTGTGGATCACAACAAATTATGGTTAACCTTGAGGAAAAAGGGAATCCCAGAACACTTGATTTTGCTCATATGAAACCTATACTTGGAGTGAAAAAGCATACTGACCTATACCTGGGCCAGCAAGCAGTCCTCAGAACAGAGGAAGGAACTGTATGGGTCAAAATCAGAAAATCCCTGATGCACACCTGTCTCCATACCTTTTCTATCTATATGCAGAACACATCATTCAGGAAGATAGGCTTTATGAGCAGGAATGTGGCATCAGGATTGAAGGAAGAATAATCAATAACCTACATTACACAGATGACACAACCTTGTTGGCTGAAACTGAGGAGGATCTGAAGTGCTTGCTGCAGAAGGTCAAGGACTGCAGCCTTAAATATGGATTGAAGGTCAACATAAAGAAGAAAAAAGATTCTCACCACTGGGCCAATTGACAGCACCATGATAGATGGAGAAGAGATTGAGGTAATTAACAATTTTGGCTTGTTTGGCTCCACAATCAACACTCTTGACACCAGCCATCAGAAAAACAAAAGATTAATTGCATTGGGGAAAATCTGCTGTCAAAAACCTTTCCATAGTACTGAAAAGCAAGGATGTCTGTCTAGAGACTAATGCATGCCTAGTCCAGGACATGGTCTTCACAATTACTTGCTATGCACCAGAGAACTGGACAATGGCTAAGGATGACAGAAAAATAATTGACACCTTCATGTTGTGGTGCTGGAGAAAAGTTTTGAATATACCATGAACTGCCAAGAAAACAAATAGATCTGTCCTGGAGAAGGTAAAACCAAGTTTTTCCTTGGAGGCTAGGATTTTGAAGCTCTGTCTCACATACTTTGAGTATGTGGCTGGGGACGGATTCTTGTAGGAGGACATCATTCTCGGAAGGGTGGAGGGATGACACAGGAGAAGACGACCCTGGATGTGATGGACTGATTCAATCAGTAACTAAGGCAATGGGAGTGGGTGTGCCAGAATCAGTGAGAATGGCTCAGGACAGGTCAGGCTTCAGAGCTGCTATATATAGGATCCCTATGGGTCACAGATAACTTGACAGCACATAACCACAACAACAAATTCAAATTCTCAGAAGATATGACCCTGGTGTATGTCTTTTCTGATTTTGAACTCTTACTGGTTTTTGATTGGGGGGGTGTTTGTTTTAAACCCTTGTTTTTTGCTGTTGAGTGGAGAGCTCTGTATATATCTATGATGCCAGCTTAGTTGATTGTAATATTTTTAGTTCTTTTATAACATGGAGTATCTTTCTGTTTTTTTAATTATTATTAAATTGTATTAGTTTTAGTGATCTAACAGTTGTGTCACAAGGGTGTTGTGTGCCAATGGTCAATAAAGAAAGAGTATCACCAACTCCACAACTCTAGATGTATAGTACATGTACATTGCTGCTGTCCATAGTGGAGAGTTTGAGCACAGAGAATGAAGAGAAGGTGGGGGAAGATACTTTTCAGGTTGCTAGTCACCACTGGGCCAATTGGCAGCATCAGGATGGATGGAGAAGAGATT
>NW_006399760.1:27622652-27635001 GCF_000299155.1 Elephantulus edwardii | reverse complement strand
GGTCGCTATGAGTCGCGACTCAATGGCACATAACAACAACAACAACAGTCTCCAGAATGAGCAACAGTAAACACTTGTGTCGACTTATCTGTGTGTGAGGGTCTTATCCTGCTTAAGGAACCAAAGCAAGTGTCTCCAACTGCCACTGCAGGGAAACACACCCTTCACCCCCATTTATATGGCTTTCAATCCAAACAACAAATATCACTGCTGGTGAGTAATTTGTTGTATCCATGTTACCTGATCCCCTTCACATTCTTGCTTTATTGGGTCATTAAAGTTGTCACAAGCCTTTCTGCATTTTTCCTTCCTTAAATCTAGTTCCTGTTATTCTCATCTTGCTACATTCTTGATGTATATATACTATATTTCTGTGATATTGGGAAATCTATGAAGTTGCCTTCCTAAACTCTTATCACAGAATCACTCCTTGCTTTGTTTCAAGATGGTCACACTTTGCCACATCAGTTGTCTGGATATCTCTCCACATCAAACTTTTTATTCCGTTTTTTCTTCCAATGTGTGCCTGAAAGAATTCTTTCTTCTTATAATTGATGCTCCAGGCTTCAGGAAAATGGCCTGTATGTATTTCATTTAATTTCTAAGGTGATTGTTACAGAAATGGCTTTATGTAACTAAGTCACCATCTTATGATATCTCTCATAATTTTTTATTGGATGTGAAACTTTTTAACCTTATTTTGTTGGGTATTTTATAGTCTTTTGTTTCTTTAAACCATCCTTTCTCTTCTTACTGCCTTTTCACCATGACACATGTCTGTTATTACTCAGGATAAGTGACAACTAATAGAGATTTCCACTTGATGAACTCATAACTGTTAAAAGTCAGTCTCTTTATTTTAGCAACTAAGAAATGGAATTATGTCAATACACCAGGATAGAGAGAATTTAGGATTTCTGTCTCCTGCCAAATAATTTTATTCATGTAATAAATAAAATAAATATATTTCTATTGAATACCTAATATATGACAAGCACTATTTACTCTTTGAATGTTATATCCCAAACAAAATACATGTTTATGCATTTGCCATAAGAAATAAAATTATTTTGGAGCACAAATAGTAATTGTTTCTGATTTTTAATGTCTATTTTATACATGAAAAGTCAATGTGCATGATGTGTATAAACTTGTCTGTAAAATATTATTGCATCATGGAAATACATTGACTATGGCAAAAGTCATTATGAAAGGCATATTTCCAAAGAGTTAGTTTCGAATAAAAATCGCAATATATAAACATGGATTCATATGCATCGTTGAGTTGTTCAGCTTTTTGCTAGATCTTAAAACATGATTCAATCTGAAAACCACTTTTCTCTTTATTAGATTTTGAGTGAAGCTTGCTTTGTAAAATGATCATTGTATCTACAGTGAACTTTGAAATTATATTACATTCCACATACTGTACTGGCTCCTTTAGCATATCTATAAATGTTTTGAAAATCATTTTAAGAGATCTCTAATAATGTTCTGCTTTGTTTTTGTGTTTACTTTGTACTTAAGATTTTGCTGCCTAAGAACACTGAATTTGGATCACATACATTATATCCTATCTTCAATGGCTCTCAGGGACTTATTTTCATTTTCATTATCTTCAATTTAATTTTTCAGGTGAGCTAGCGGTCAAATCACAGCCCTTGTTCTGATGGATGATACTGAGCTGACCTTTTTATTCCACAAAATCAGTTTGATCCATGTGTTTTGCATTCAGTAAAATCCAACAGCAAAGTTTCCACTTCTTTGTATAATAGAATGAAACCCACCTAATTGTGAATCATTATCACAATCTCAACCATGATTCAACTCATTTTCACAGTCACTGCATTGGTCCATCTTGGTGAGTATCTCCTTTCTTTCATGTACCCTGTGCTTTTCCTATTATTATGTCTTGTGCCAGACTCTGGTCTTCCCTGATCCCATGTTCACAGTAGGTGGGACAATGTCTCACCAAATTTACTTCATTTGAATTCTTTACTGTTACTACTATGAGTATTGACTGTGGATCTAAGTAAAATAAAGTAAATTGGGAACTTTTGTCTTTTCTCCATGTACTATGATGCTGCTAATTGGATCAGTTGTGAGGATTTTTGTGTCTTGATGTTGAGATATAGGCTATATTGAAGGTTAAAGAGTTTGAACTTCGTTAGATGCTTTAGTCTTCTCCACTGTCTGCAAGCATGTTTAAGCCATTTGCATAATGAACGTTGTTGCAGAATCTTCTAATTCTGATGCCACAGTCTTTTTCATATAATCCTATTTTTCAAATTCTTATCTCAACATACCGATGAATACATATGGTAAGAGGATTTCTCATTTAAAATCAGTGTCCCTTGTTCTGTTTGAATGACTGTCTCTTGGTGTAAGTACAGGTTCCACAGTTAAGTGTTCTGAAATTCCCATTCTTAACAATTATATATATAATTTATAATGATCCACACAGTCAAATACCTTAGTGTAATCAAAATAAAACACAAGTAAACATCTTCTGGTATGTACTTCTTTTAGACACAGACCCTCTGAAGTTAGCATGCTATTGTTGCAATTGTGTGCCATACAGTTGCAATTGACCCATAGCTCACACTCTAGTGAATTTTCAATGGCACTAGCATAGATTGTAATCCTTCTCCCAAGAACAGCTGGTGGACTCCAACTGCATGCTTTTGGGGTTGTCGTGCAGCTTCTTACCATTAGGTCACCAGAATTCTATGATATTAGCAATGTTAGCCATATTCCATAGTCTTTTACAAATCTAGCTTGAATTTCTGATAGTTCTCTTTTAATGTTCAGTACTATCAGTAAATGTAAAATCTAAAGCATTTTAAAAAGAATTATTTCTCTTATAAAATACATATATTTATATATTTTCTTTCTGAACTAATTTCCAGGATTCTCAAAATAAAAATAATCTTGTGCAACCATGTCAATTATTCATTGGGTTTTTTTTTCTCTTAAGCTCCATAGTTCATCTTTCTGTGTTCTGCTTTGTAATTTGGAAGGCTGATTGCTGTGGACTGCACTAATGACTGGGATTTTTTTTTAAAATTTGGTATTCCAGGTAAATTCAACTAATAGTAATAACTGATATGTAATCATAGACAAAGAGAAGAAAGAATGTAGAGTTGGGATGTATATTTCCTCAACTCCATTCGTACTATTAGTAAGAGTCATTGTTCCTATTGCTCCATTGTCACAGCTACCAAAGGGCTGCCCTTCTATAGAATCAAATCTCACTGAAATTCATATCCAGTGCCCCTTCAATGGTGAGGAGTAAATGGCTCCCCATTCATACTAAGCCCTAGCAGTGGGATGATCTGTAGGTGATTTCTCTCTCCTACACACATATCTAGTAATAATCCTTCACTAGATTACTTGCATTTAGAATGAAAAAAAAATGAATTCCTGGCATCAAGCCTATCCCAATTTATGATGAATCTATAGGACAGAGTAGACTAGTGTCATAGGATGAACAAAACTATTAATCTTTTCAAAATAAGATTCCCACATCATTATCCTGTGGAGAGAATTATTGGTTTCAATCACTAACTTTTTGATTGGCAACTGAAATGCTAATACATAATAGATCAATTAAAGGAAGCACCACCAGAACTTCCTTATTTGCAGATAAATTATAATCATGATTTCAATTATAATTTGTCACTATAAATTATTTCCTTACTTGCAGATAAATCTCTCCAAATTTTTCACCTTTTTTTAAAAACAGTACTCACAAAATTACCTTTCTAATATTACTGAGGAGCAATGATGTCAGTTTGAAAGCTAAGGTGTATTTGATTTAGGTTACGGTTTTTTCGTCATTTGCTATGCATCTGAGGCTTGAGTAATCAATAAAGGTGGCAGAATAATTGACATGTGTAAGCTGTTGTGTGACAATGACTAGGGAGGATAGAAGGAGAATTGACGTCTTTGAGCTGTGGTGCTGGAGAAGAGTATTGAATGTACCATGGACTGCCAAGAAAACAAACAGATTCATCCTAGAGAGGGTTAAACCAGGCTACTCCTTGGAGGCAAGGATTCTGGGGCTTCATCTGACATACTTTGGACATGTTGTAAGGAGAGACAGGTCCTTGGAGAAGGACATCATGCTTGGTAGGCTGGAGGGACAGAGCAGGAGCGGAAGACCCTCTATGAGGTGGATTGATTCAGTGACTGGGGTAATCGGGATGGGTGTGTCAGAGGCAATGCGATTGGCACAGGATGGAGCAGGGTTTAGGACCGTTGTACATAGGGTCGCTATGAGTCACAAACGACTCGACGGCACATAACAACAACAACAAGCCGTGGTGATGGAGAAGAGTACTGAATATCCGTGAACTGCCAAAAGAATGAACAGATATGTCTTGGAGAAGGTGCAGCCAGAGTGTTCCTTGTAGGCAAAAATAGTAAAGCTTCAACTCACTTACTTAGAACATGTTTTTGAGAGAGATTATTGGAGAGGGACATCATGCTTGGAAAGGTGGAGGGTTAGTTAAAGAGAGGAGGATTCTCAACCAGATGGATTGACACAGCGACTGCAACACTGGGCTTAAGTACATGAGAGATGAAGAACATGGCACAGGATAGGACAAGGTTCAGGTCTAACATTCATAAGGTTACTCTAAGTCGTATTCACCTTTATGACAACTAACAACATGAAGATAAAATGGTACTTCATGAGGCAGCTAAAACCTGTGGCAAATCTCAGAGTTATGTGATAAGTCAACATTAGCCCTTTGCACCAGGCAGAGATCTTCTAACAAAGAAGACGATTCAATTTCTGCTCTATCATCTGTAATCTTATTGAATTTGTGTGGTTTTTTCCTCTGCCCTTTATTTCCTGACCTTTCTCATTATCATTTGTTAAAAGGAGGAGGGAGGAAATAGCCATTCCCACCAGAGCATTTGACAAGTGAAGTCTTTTCTTGATTAAGCCCACAAAATGTTCCGTTAATGATCCATAAAAAGAAATTAAGTTTTCTTAAATTCTCAAGAGTGATTCCTTTGAAATTTTAGGTTAGCATTTTGTATTTCCAATCACTGGAGAAAATGATATAGAAATAAATTTTAAAAATATTGTATTTGGACAAATTGTCAGATCTCTTTTGGTATATATTTTAAGAAAATAAGTTTTCAAGTTCAAAGAACTAACACTTTATTGTAAGTCAAATAAGGATGATTTGTGTTCAATTTGAATTGAACCTGCCCTTCTTAGTCACCATGAATATTTATCTATTGTCCTCTGATGTCAAGGGAAATTCGAGTTCTCTGATGTCAGCTCTATTTATATCGTTATTAAGGAAAAAATTTCCTTTAAGTAAGGAGGGGAAAAAAATCTTTGTCACTGATAATGAGTGAAAGAAATAACTACTTCCAGATTTCTATAGACTCTTATACAGTAATTTTTGTAGCACAACATCTTAAATTTAGCAACTAAAATGGGAAAAATGTTCTTTTGTTTAATAACTGCTTGCATAACTGTCAGTTAAGTAAGAAATACTTACCTATATTCCAATTCCTCTGCTGATGTTTTTTTTGAAACATTCTACAATCTCTGAAGAGAGTTCCTAAATATAATCAGTGGAAATAGACTAACATACTTGTGAAATGTTGATATAAAAGAACATGGAAACATCCCAAATGTTCAACCACAATCAAATGGATTGAGAAATTATGGCACATTCATACAGTGAAATACTATGCAGCACACAGGAGCAATGATTTTGAAAATTAGTACCTAACTTGGGACGGACTGGAGAGCATAATGCTAAATGAATTAAGTCGGTCCCATAAGGACAAATACTGTATAAGAACATTATTCTAGAAATAACTATTAAACATGTATGATGATCTAAGGGGAGGAGGAAGGGAGTGAAGGAGTAAAGATGGGCATGGGAGGTAATCATAGGGTTGCAGGGAGCAGTGGGTAAAGGAAATGAGAAAGATCTGGTATGAAAAACAAAGTATATGAACTTTATAAGTAGATCAGTATAAAGTAAAAATTTTATAAGAAATAAAGTGAGTGATCCAACTGAATGTCGAAAATGAGTATATGATACCTGAGTAAAAGTCTTTTCTGAGGCTCTAAAGAGACATTTTAAAAAAACAACTATGTTTATTATTGTCACTATCAGTTGCATGGTTCCCTATAAGAACAAGCTTTAAAGCACACTGGGGGGAAAATAATCAGTAAGAAAGTTAGATTCTATGGAAAGAGGAAGAAATTAATTTGAAAAGAAAGCAAGAATTTCATAATAGAATGCAATAGAGCATATTTAAGAGGTTTTTAAGAAAAAAGAGAGAAGAACTTGTCTGTTACAGGGTCACTACAAAAAGAAATGGAGAAAATAAAGAAAGAGGAAAAGAAAAAGGAAAAAAATCCACAACTACGAACCACCAACAAACAAATTGGAGAGCTGATTAAACAATAAAATATGTCCTGGAATATCCTCACAGGGCATTTGGGTCAGGAAATGAGAAAGTTAATTCAATTTGGCCTAATATGGCACAATAAAGCCATGTCCCGAAGCACATGCAACATTTGATCACTTTGAGATGAGAAATTACCTGCAAAGGCAGGTATTTTCATGAATTAAACAGGGAATTACAGATGGATTTCCATCATTATACAGTTGTTTAAAATCTATCCTAAAAAACAGTGGAATCTTCAACTTATCCATCTTTAGACAAATCTTGCAATGCATACATGAAGTTGGTATAAAGATAGGATCACAATTTCATTATCAAAATTCTTCTGACACTTACAGTCCACACAGATTTGGGATTGTGATATTACTGGGAATTTAAAAGATTTATTTACTTGCTCTGAGGAACATAAGTCAGCCAGGTCAATTAATTTATTAAATCAGAATAAAGGGAGGCTATGAGAGAAATATATATGCAGAACAGATTATCCGGGAGGCTGGGCTCTATGAGGAGAAATGTGGGGTCAGGATTGGTGGACGATTTATCAACAATCTGCGTTATGCAGATGACACAACCATGCTTGCTGAAACTGATGAGGACCTGAAGCGTCTTCTGCTGCAGAGTGTCAAGGACTGCAGCCTACAATATGGATTGAGGCTCAATGTCAAGAAGACAAAGATTCTCACCACTGGACCAATTGGCAGCATCAGGATGGATGGTGAAGAGATTGAGATTGTACACAGCTTTAGTTTGCTTGGCTCCATAGTCAACAGTCTTGGCACCAGCAGCCAGGAAATTAAAAGGCGCATTGCCATGGGAAAGTCTGCTGTTAGGGACCTCTCCAAAGTGCTGAAGAGCAGTGGTGTCTCTCTGGAGACTAAGGTGCGTCTGATACAGGCCATGGTCTTCGCAATCACCTGTTATGCATCAGAGAGTTGGACAATGACCAAGGAGGATAGAAGGAGAATTGATACCTTTGAGCTGTGGTGCTGGAGAAGAGTATTGAGGGTACCATAGACTGCTAGGAAAACAAACAGATTCATCCTGGAGAGGGTTAAATCAGGTGGCTCCTTGGAGGCAAGGATTCTGAGGCTCCGTCTAACTTACTTTGGACATGTAGTGAGGAGAGACGGGTCCTTAGAGAGGGACATCATGCTTGGGAGGGTGGAGGGACGGCGCAGGAGAGGAAGGCCCTCTATGATGTGGATTGATTCAGTGACTGGGATAATGAGAGAAATTGTTCAAATCAACTGGGTTCCGGGACTATTTTATAATTTCAGTATTTTAATAATTCTTGATTAATTTCCTTGTTTGTCATTCAAAATCTATTTACTACCTTATCCCATTCTCTATCATAGAAAGTAGCAATAGATAGTTTCTCTAGAATTAATGACTACCACATTTATTGTTGAATTAACCTTTTAAAATTTTTGTCAGTTTATCTGATGGATTCCAGTTTTCTCTTACTTTAGTGAGAAACCTAGCTTGTGTCTGCACTGCTTTCAATTCCCACAACAACAAAAATGAGCACGCCATAAACCCTAGGAGGTTAGCAAAGGAATAAAAGAGCTTGAGATTTGAATGAAGACTAATAATTTTTCTCGACAATGTAAGAGAATAACTCAAGAGAAATCAACTATAAAATAAATTTACCTCAACATAATCCATAATTCAATAATCTTGAGAGCTTTTTTTAAATTTAGTTTGTTTATTTTTCATTTCAGCGAACATCTACAGAGATTTTGCAATTCCCTTCATTCACTGTTGCACTCTTCTCCCCGCTTTTTAAGAGTATACACCTCAGATTCCTTTGCAATAAGATTTACAAACATACTAGAATATAACCCAAGGAAATTATGGTTCTTTTTAAACCTTTCTTCCTATTCACTACTTTGGCTTTGGAGGCCAATATCTATTCTGTTGTGAGCCTTCAAAACTAGGAATTGTCTTGTCCTTTTCCATTTTCCTAACATCTACTGACATTGTAAGATTTGTTTCAAGTATCACATCATCAGTCAAGTTTTCTCTTTACTTTTCCCCTCAATCATTGATAAAGAAGTTCTACCTTTAATTTCCCCAGAATTGTGCTCATGATATCAATACATTTTATAAAATTATATACACATACCTTTCTTTCCATCAAACTCAAGCTGCATTAATTTATAGATTACATTTTACTCTTTGTTAAATCTCTGGGTTTTAACACAGCTTTATTAATATTTATGTTGCATTAAAAATTGTTGAAAATAGTGTTCAAACTTTAGTCTTCTGGATATTATTTTTGTTGCACTTATATTTGTGTCATCATATATACTGTTGGATAATTCATGCAACTTCCTAAACTCTAATTTCTAGTAGTTCATTATAGATTCTTTAAAGAGGATTATTTTGTTTATTTAAACTATATTGTACAACCAGATGCTTGTTTATCTCTCAGAATATGCTTACTGAATTACCTGAAAGAGCCTGAGTTAATAATTAACATTTCAACCCTTCCTAAATTAGACTTAGCTCAAGAAACAGAAAGCAAACTTTGAAAAGATATTTGCCAGAGTCATCTGGTAAGCAGTTGTTTTTGGAAAATAATCTGTGCTAATGAGAAAAAAACGAAGAAGAAGAATAAGGTGTAATATGGCTTTGTTATTTTCAGCTCTTTGTTTTTGCTTTCAGAAAAGTGTCTATAATCCTGCTGTGAATATTATATATCCTATCTCTGTCCTCTGTCTCATACCTTGAGAAGAGCAAATTAAATCATGTCAAACCAGCACATGATGTGTGTGGGAGGAAGAGGCTAAATCATTACCTTGAAGGCACTAGTAGGATAGTGCTTCTAAAAACAAAAGATACAATTTCTTTAGCTATTTTAGATACACAAAGTTACAAAAGGATGTACTAGATTGTATAAGTAAAAATACAGTGAACCAAGGGAACATAATTTCCACCTTTAGCCACTCTGAATATCAAGATGCTAGAAAGCATAGGTGAGACAGTAGAAATTTTTGAACTATCCCGGGGATGGGAGGAATCATAATTGTATGCATTTTATTAGTAAATATACGTTATTGTTGTTATGTGTCGTCAAGTCACCTGTGACTCATAGAGACCCTCTGTATAACACCCCTAAACTCTGTCCTATCCTGTGCTAATCTCACCGTCTCCGACACACCTACCCCCATTACCCCAGTCCATCTAGGGTCTTCCTTTCCTGCCCTGTCCCTCCACCCTCCCAAGCATGACGTCCCTCTCCAAGGACTGTCCCCTCCTTGTATCATGACCAAAATATGTCAGACGAAGAAGCTTCAGAATCCTTGCCTCCAAGGAGAAGCCTGCCTCCAAGGAGAAGCCTGCCTTCATCCTCTTGAGGACAAACTTATTTGTCTCCTTATCAGTCCATCATATATTCAATACTCTTCTCCAACACCACAGCTCAAAGGCATTAATTTTCCTTCTGTGCTTCCTAGTCATTGTCCAGCTCTCTGATGCATAGCAAGTGATTGAAAAGACCATTGCGTGTATTAGGCGCATCTTAGTTTCCAGACTGGTATCGTTGCACTTCAGTACTTTGGAGAGGTTTCTAACTGTATAGCTTGTATTAATGAGATCATAACAGAAAATTCTTTTTTTTTTCTGTAAAAGGGCCAAGGTTTTAAATTAAAAATATGTAAAGATAATTTTTTTCTCTTAATCTCAACCCATAGCAATCCCTATCTCTTCTGACATAATCCCATTGCTACCATCACTGCACCCATACATCTTCTTGAAGATATTTTTGTCTTTCACAGACCCTCCAACTTTCCAAGTGTGATAAATGTAATTTTCTAAAGAATAGCCCTTCCTTTAATTACATGACCAAATTATATGGGATGAAACATCACCATCTTGCTTCCATGAAACACTCTGGCTGTGCTTTCTCCAAGATGTATTTTCTTTTTCTTTTTTTTTTTTTAATTTAGGTTGTTTATTTTTCATTTCAATGAACATCTACAGAGATTTTGGAATTCCATTCATTCATTGTTGCACCCTTCTTCCCGCACAAACCCCTCCCCCTTCCCCCCTCCCCCGTTTGCTCCTCTCCTTGAAAAGCAAAAGAAAATCTCCCTCATTGGTACACAATCCCCCCCGCACCTCCTCAAATTCCACCCCCTACCCCGAAATATAATCCACTCTTTTGGCAGTACATGATACTCAGCAATCTTCTCCAACACCACAACTCAAAGGCATGAATGCCTTTGAGGCAGGATTGAGGACTGCTGGGTTTTGATGCAGTCATCCTCCCATGATGTAACTTGATGTACTCAATGAATTGTTACAATTATCGCAGTTACTGTGTTAATCCATCTCAACCAGTTATTCCTGTCTTGCACTGACCTTCTAACCTTTCAACCATGATGTCCTTCTCTAAGGACTGGTCCCTACTGACAACATTGCCGAAGTATGTAAGGTAGAATTTCAAAATCCTTGCTTCCACCTTTTTTCACTTTTTCTAGGACAGACCTGTTTATCCTTTTGGCAGTCTTTATACATCCCTTTTCATCTTTTACATTATCTAATTTTCCTACATTTATACTTTTACATCCCATCTTTCAATTAGTGGCTGTTGGCCACTAATCTTCCTCATTTTATTTAGTGGCTTCCAAGTTGAAAGCTCTAAACTCCAGGATTATATATGCTAGTCTAAGTGTGTTCTATTTTCTAAACTCCTTTATTTCAGAAGTGGAAGATTAATCACTGCCCTTGCTCGCAGGGGAGACAATGCCCCCCTGGCATCCACAAGCTCTTGGAGCCTCCAGGCCTTCTGGATCTTGTCCCACTGCCTCAATGTGGAAGCCCCTGCTGCCCGTGCCATTATATCTGTATGCTTTCTTGTCCTTATGATTTGTTCTTAGGTGTAAAATAATTTTTCTGTCAGATATGGAAAACCAATGTTGTTGTTTTGTTGTTATGTGCCATTGAGCCATCTGCAACTCATACCCTATCCTGAGCCAGTCTCACTGACTCCCACACACATAATCCTATCACCCAGCTATCTCGTCGATCCATTTCACCTGGGGCCTTCCTCTCCTTCACTGTCCCTCTAAGCACTGTGCTTTCCAAGCATGATGTCCTTCTCCAAGGATTGGTTCCTTCTGGCCACGTGCCCAAAGTATGTGAGATGGAATTGCAAAATCCTTGCCTCCAAGAAGAAACATGATTTCACCCTCACGAAGACAGACCTGTTTATTCTCCTTGCAGTCCATGCTATGTTCAACACTCTTTCCAACACCATAACTCAAAGGCATCAAGTCTTATCCTCTGTAAACTTCAATTCAAATCACAAGGTATTTTTACAAGGTATTTTTTAAAAAGAAATTGTAAAACACCTAGCTATCACTATTTCCCTCCCTCCTTTACTGTTCACAAATAACTAAGTAAAAAATAATTTGCTAAACTCAACATTATATTATTTGTGCAATAGCACATAGTCCCTTTTTATAAATAAACAAATATGCTTTTCTGCTTCTTTACATGAAAAATAGAGTGTATCTCAGTAATTTTTTCCTAAATAATGAAACTAGTACTTTATTCAATATTTTTCTTTTTAAAACAAACCAGCCAACCAACCAAACAGGCTAAAGTTTGACTATCCATTGTTGTGGGGTTTTTTTCCTTTTTTTTTTTTTTCTGACTGCGTGGATCATAACAAACTGTGACTGACTCTGAGAAGAACGGGAATCCCAGAACATTTAATCGTGCTAATGCAAAACCTATACTTGGACCAAAGTCAGTCGTCAGAACAGAGCAGGGTAACACTGCATGGTTCAAAATTGGGAAGGGTGTACACCAGGGATGTGTCCTATCACCATACCTTTTCAACCTGTATGAAGATCAGATTATCCGGGAGGCTGGGCTCTGTGAGGAGAAGTGT
>NW_006399760.1:27592442-27621874 GCF_000299155.1 Elephantulus edwardii | reverse complement strand
TCGCTATGAGTCGCAAATGACTCGATGGCACATAACAACAATAACTAGTTCATTTACAAAATTCTGTGGATGTGCAGGGGGAAGGGGAAATTAATCACTGGACTGTAAAATATGATGGGTGGGGAGTGAGGAAAACTGCAAGTATTTATTCAAATTTGTATCCATTTTAGTGATTTTTATAGTGTAACACAAATTGAGATAGAAATTATACCATTTCAGAACATGTTAAAATATAGCTAATATCTTTGTATTCGAGGAAATCCCCATCTCTTAAAGCAGATGAGTGGAATTTTCTCATCATTTGGATTGCCAATTCTTTTTCTACTACTTACAGGAATTAAAAAAAAAATCTTTTGAGGTTTTTCAGTGTTATGTAATAAAAATGTAGACATTATAGTTTTCCATTCTTGATGATCAGGAGGTTTATAATATGTATTGTGTTATACACACCTGAGGTATTGATGGGTAATTAAGTTGTTTAATAAATCATCAAAAAACAAAGCCGAGGGATGAGGATGTGCACGGACAGGGGTGATTAATTATGGGGTTGTACCATTTGATGGAGGGTGAGAGGAATTGGAAAATTTTTTCTGAAAAGCAATGTATTTGAATTTTGTAAATAAACTAGTATTTTTAAAAAACCACCCAAATAACAAAAAGCCCAAAGTTATTCTGAATTATCCTTAGCTTCACTAATGAACAAAATGAAACCTGATTGGGAGAAAAGGTATTCAGGAACTACCAATTTTCTTTCATTTGAACTGTATGCTTTGTAAGAATAAGACATTCATGTTCAAAAGTAATAAATTATCATTTAGTCTTTTGACTTACAAGCATGATCTGTGTACCAGCAAAGAACATATTTGTACCCTTAACTACCTATACCATTTGTATATCTCTTATTTTCTAATCAAAGCTGAAGATGATAGAAATTTTTCCTTATTAGAGTGTCTTCCTAGTAAACATCATACCAGCATGTACATGTATGTATACACATAGTAAATCTAGTGCTGATTACAAGCTGTTTTATGTGAGTTGCTCACATATCATAGCCACCCTATGTACAATGGCTCTGAACCCAGCCTTATCCTGATCTGTCCTCTCTGACTCAAACACATATAATCCGATAACCCCAGTTACTGTGTCAATCCGTCTCATCCAGGTTCTTCTTCTCTTGTACTATCCCTCCACCCATCTGAGCATGATGGCCTTCTCCAAGGAGTGGCCCTTCCTGACAACATTCCCAAATTATGGGAGACAAAGCTTCAAAATCCTTTCCTCCAAGGAGCAAGTTAGTTAGTAGGAAGGAATTGTGATCCAATGCAAAAGTATATAGTTTGAATCCACCAGCTCCTCTCTAAGGGAAATATGGGAAATTGCTCGTGTGACTTGTTGCCTCTGAAAACCTCCTGGAGGGTCAGCTGTGGATCAATTCCTACTCAAAGGTACATGACATAATATGACCATTAGAAAATGAACAAATGTATATGCCTCTTATATTTGTTCTTCCTAATATATTTGGATTGGAAAATATTTTGTTTTTTCATGTTGTTTTTATGTGCCCTTGAGTTAGAACTGAACCTCCAATGGGTTTTCAGAGTCAGTCAATGTAAGTCCCTATCTTTTTTTTTTCTCTCCAAGGAGAAACTTCTGAATTTCACCATATGCCTTTGGGTTGTCAGTACAGCTTCTTACCACTAGGCTACCAGAGCTTCCTAATATTTGGCCATAGTATCTGAAATTACACACACACAAACACACACACACACATATATATATACATATGTACGCATATATACATATTATACACATATGTATGTGTGTGTGTGTATATATTGTTTGTTGTTTTTATTTGCCGTCGAGTCATTTGCAACTAATAGTAACCCTATGCACAACAGCCCTAAACCCGGCTCTATCCTGCGCCAACCGCACTGCCTCTGACACACCCATCCCGATTACCCCAGTCACCGAAAATCAATCTCATAGAGGGTCTTCGGGTCTTCCCCTCCTGCGCTGTCCCTCCACCCTCCCAAGCATGATGTCCCTCTCCAAGGACCCGTCCCTCCTGGCAACATGTCCAAAGTATGTCAGACGAAGCCCCAGAATCCTTGCCTCCAAGGAGTAGCTTGGTTTAATCCTCTCCAAGATGAATCTATTTGTTTTCCTGGCAGTCCATGGTACATTCAGTACTCTTCTTCAGTACCACAGCTCAAAGGCATCAACTCTCCTTCTGTCCTCCCTAGTCATTGTCCAACTCTCTGATGCATAACAAGCGATTGCAAAGACCATGGCCTGTATCAGGCGCACCTTAGTCTCCAGAGAGACACCTTTGCTCCTGAGTTCTTTAGAGAGGTCCCTAACAGCAGACTTTCCCATCGTGATACACTTTTTGATTTTCTGACTGCTGGTGTCAAGAGTGTTGACTGTGGAGCCGAGTAAACTGAAGCTGTGAACAATCTCAATCTCTTCGCCATCCATCCTGATGCTGCCAATTGGTCCAGTGGTGAGAATCTTTGTCTTCTATATAAAATGTTCATTACCTAAAAGCTGGACTGACCTACCTACCTCAGTTGATTACCGGTTGTTGTTCTTGTTGTTGTTGTTATATTGAGACCCTATGTACAACCTAAACCCTGCTCTATCCCTGGCCAATTTCACTGTCTCTGACACGCCTATCCCCATTACCCCTGTGACATAAGCAATGCATCTCATCAACGGTCTTCCTCTCCCATACCGTCCCTCCGCACTCCCAAGCATGACGGTTCTTTCCAAGGACTGGTCCCTCCTTGCAATATGTCCAAAGTATGTCTGACAAAGCTTCAGAATTCTTGCCTCCAAGGAGCAGCCTGGCTTCACTCTCTCCAGGATGAACTTGTTTGTTCTCTTAGCAGTGCATGGTATATTCAATACACTTCTCTAGTGCCAAAACTCAAAGGCTCAGTTCTCCTTCTATCATCCCTAGTCATTGACCAGATCTCTGAAGCATAGTAATTAATGGCAAAGACCATGGCCTGTATCAGGCGTACCTTAGCCTCCAGGCTGATATTGTTGCCCCTGGGAACCTTGGGGATCACTGACAGCAGCCTTTCCCTATAAAGTTTGTCTATTAATTTCCTGGCTGCTGGTACCAAGACTGTAGATCATAAAGCCACGCAAACTAAAGCTGTCAACAATCACAATCTCTTCACCATCTATCATGATGCTGCCAGTCTGCTCAATGGTGAGAATCTTTGTTTTCTTGAGGTTGAGCCTCAATCCATATTGAAGGCTACAGTCCTTGACCTTCTGCAGCATGTGCTTCAGATCCTCCTCAGTTTCAGCAAGCAGGGTTGTGTTATCTGCATAACACAGATTGCTGATTATTTACCTCCATCCTAATGCCACACTTCTCCTTATAGAGCTCAACCTTCCAGATAATCTCTTGTGCATATAGATTGAAAAGATATGGAGATAGAACATACATCCTTGATGCATGCCCTTCCCAGTTTTGAACCATGCAGGGTTCCCTTGTTCTGTTCTGAGGAATGCCACCTGGTCCAAGTATAGGTTTCGCGTTAGCACAATCAGGTGTTCTGGTATTACCATTCTTCTCAAAGTCATCCAGAGTTTGTTGTAATCCATAAAGTCAAATGTCTGCATAGTCAATGAAACACAGATAGACATTCCTCTGGTACTCTCTTCTTTCAGCCAAGATCCACCTGACATTCGCTATAGTATCCTAGTACGATGGCCTCTTCTAAACTCAGCTTGCACTTCTGGAAGTTCTCTGTTGATGTGCTGTTTTATTGGTGTTTGGGTGATCTTCAGCAGAAATCTTACTTACATGTGATATTAATGAGATTGTTCGATAATTTCCACACTCTGTCAGATCAGCTTTCTTTGGAATGGGAACAAATACAGATCTCTTCCAGTAAGTAGGCCAGGTGGTTGTTCTCCAGATTTTTTGGCACAAGTGAGCACATCCAGGTCAGCATCTGTTTGATAAAATATGTCAATCGCTATGCCATCAATTCCTGGGGCTTATTTTTTGCCAATTCTTTCAGAGCAGCTTGAACTTTCTCCTTTATCACCACAGGCTCTTACTCATACATTGTTTCATGAAATTCTTCTGTGTCCACCAATTCCTTTTGGCACAATGACTCTGTATACACTTTCCATTCTTCTTTTAGTGCTTCCTGAATCATTTAATATTCTGCCCAAAGCATCCTTAAGTATTGCAACTTGAGGTTTGCATTTGTTCTTCAGTTCCTTCAGCTTAAAAGGTGCTGAGCGAGTTTGGCCTTTTTGATTCTCTACAAACTATTAAAAAGAATTAAAACACCGTTCTTCTCCTTTTTTGATGAATTATAATGTCAGTATAAAAATCAAACACATTTCTTATGTGTATGTGTCCAAAATGTTACTAATATTTGGAAGAGATATTTCCATGCTCCAAAACATCATATTCTGTCCTTTCAGGATTGTTTTTTTTTTATTTCTGAAAAAGTACTTTATTTCTGAAATAATACTTTGCTATACTATTAAGTGTCATCTATGCTTGAGTGGGAATAGTTATATGCACTGCAAAACTCGAATGCGTAAGAGCTTTGCATACTAGAGAGCCTCTCCAGCTAATCAAGTAGTACCTGGAAATACGGTCTCATATGGGAGAAAGGCATCATTGTTCAATAGCTGTTCTCACACTTCAGTATCGACACAAATATGAGAAACACTGGTTAGAACTATCAGTTCCCAGTTTCTAACTTCATTGAGTTTAATTCAGAGGAATTGAATGGTGTCCACTGGTGATCATTTTGCCAGAATTCTCAGATAGTTTGGATGTATCGAAATGCTAGACAAATCTTTGTGAAATACGTCTGTAGCAAAAATGGTATGTGTGCACTTGAAAGCAGGATTTAAGTATCTTGACAAATGGCAAAGAATTTAGTAATCAAAATTCAGAACTTGTTTTTATGCATTTGCTTACAAGTTGCATTTTTATGTAGCTACAATATGATAGGGTATCATATTTTCACTGTCACGTCCTGTTTGATGCCATCAAATCAGCTCTGACTCAAAACTATTTCTGTGTAGAAGTGAATGAAGCATTCATAATATACATAGTCCTTCTCCAATCTCACAATTGCTGCTTCAACTCATTGTTGCTTGAGCCTGTTGTTGCAGACATTGTGGCAATTGTCTCAAGGGTCATCATGTTAGGAAATAGAATCAAATAATGATGAAATATTTGTGGAAATATAAATGCATTTTGAATCCATAAGTTCATAAAGAGCAAGCCTTTCTCCGTTCCTCAAATTTCACCTCATGAACTAAAAATATTTGCCTCAGCAGTATGCTAAATAATTTACTTTAAAGTGATTATAAACATTATAACCTATTTGTGTTGTTATTGTAGTTGTTGTGTGCCTCAAGTCAGAACTGACTGACCCATTGCTGACTCGCCAGTGAGTTTTCAGAAGTAGTAAATCGATTAGGATTGAAGGAAGACTCATCAACCACCTACGTTAAGCAGATGACACAACATTGCTCACAGAAACTGAAGAGGACCTGAGTGTTTGCTCCAAAAGGTAAAGGACTATAGTCTTCAATAAGGTTTAAACTCAATATTAAGAAGACAGTTTTCATCACTGGGCTAATTGGCAACACCATGATACATGGAGAAGAGATTGAGATTTTTATCAATTTCAGCTTGCTTGGCTCCACAATCAATATTCTTGGCATCAGCAGTAAGGAAACTTAAAAAAAAATCATTTCATTCGGAAAATAACTCTCCAGAATGCGAAAGAGTAATGATTTCAGTCTAGACAATAGTGTGTGCCTGAACCAGGTCATGGTCTTCATAAATACTTGCTATGCATCAGAAAGTGGGACAATGACTAAGGATAAGAGAAGAAGAATTGATGCCTTTGAGCTGTGGTGCTGAAGAAAAGTATTAAACATGTCATGGACTGCCAGGAGAACTAACAGGTTTCTTGTGGAGAGCATGAAACCAAATTACTCCTTGGAAGCAAGGATTTTAAAATTCTATCTCACATACTTAGGGCATATTGTCAGGAAGAACCAGTCCTTGGAGAAGGATGTCGTGTTTGGAAGGATGGAGGAACAGTGCAAGAAAGGAAGACCCTGGATCAGATGAATTGACACAGTAACTGTGGTAACAGATGTAGGAGTCAAATATGCAGATTGGGTCAGAGTAGGAGAGCTATTGTTCATAGTGTCACTATGAGTCACAACCAACTCAGTGGCATGTAACAATAACAAACAACAAATCATACAGGAAGAGATTCCTTTGGGATGCAGCACAGCTTCTTACCAATTTGCTACCAGAGATCCCATATTACCTATGTATACTTTATTGACAATACTTTAAATAGATAATTTATAACAAGCATTAAGTTTGCCTTAAACTGAAAATTATAAATAACCAAAGTTAGAAATCCAATAAGACACTCTAGTTCTGACCATATTCGAACACTTTTCAGTAAACTTGATTTTGGAATTTGTATCATGAAAACATTTCACTTAGTAGGTGGTTAATTATTTATCTGCCTTTCATTTTAATGTTATTATGTGGATAATTCATATAGATGTGTTATTATAACCCAAGGAAAATTTACCTTAGTATTCTAGAGTTTACTATTTGTTAAGGAGTGTGTAATAGGATACTAAATCATAAAATATGTGACATGAATACGATTCTGTATATGTGGCTAATACATAATAATAAAGGACCACTATATATCATATACAATTAAAACCCTTATAGCCTTCCTATTAATTCATTCCACTAGACTTTTTGTCCTTTCTTTATTTTATCCATTCTGCAATACAAAACCAGAAATACTAAAAATTGTACTGTAGTAATTCTATCTCTAGAGGAATTTTCATAAAGTGGTAATAACATGTAAGGAATATGACCATATACATTAACAATTATGAAGAAGCAAAAGTTACAGTGCATATCATTCAACACAAGCCTTGCAAATAAAGATTATGTAGAATATAACACAATTTTATTAACAAGCAGTGACTAAGTAATGAAAGAATTAATAAATTAATAAACAAACAAATGCAAATAAAGCATAACAGCTCTGCCAAAATTCAGGAGAGGACACACTTCTAACTACAGATACTTTCTTAGTAAAATAGACCTTCCCTGGTGATGACCGCTTCATCCTGTCTTGCAAGAGAAGGAATGATAAATGCTGTTTAAATGTCATAGGTAGAATTATGAATAAATATTATACCATAAGCAGAAGATGCCTATACATTCTTTCAATAACTCCTAGTCTCAACTATGGCAGTAAGATCTAAGATACGAGAATTGTTAGTGGGTCAGACCCACAACAGAGAGGGATTTAAGAACTCACAGAATATATAATAACAGGAAATGTGATACAACTTGGTTACCATGTAGTTTCTAACCAGGCTGCTGGTGTAGCAATTCTCAGAGTTTAAATTTGAATATTAATGCTATTTAATGCATATGTCCACATCATGAAAATCTCTTTACAAAAGAAGCCTGTTATCTTAGGACAATACTAAAAGAAGAAGAATGAGAAGGATCTAGTACTTTTTTCTTTTTCTTTTCACTGTTTGTGACGTTCCACACTCATGAATTCTGTTTAACTCGATTAATCCAAAAATCAACATGGAAAGGTAGGCCTTGCTCTAATTTTGCAGAAAAGAAAATTGAGCTCCTCTTTCTTCAAATACCTAAGAAAGCCATATGGCTAGGAAATTATAAAGACAACATGTCAATTTTGATTAGTATTCAGTTTCCTGTTCTGTTCATGGCCTTTTGAATAATTGCTGATGTGACTGGTCCAAATTTTAAGAACTACTGATAGATTCTACTGACAGGTCTTTCAGAATCATACAATGTGATATACACCAAGAAGAGACAGTTATGAACAGAAAAATGTTCTGAAATTCAATCTGAACTATCTTTGTTATCTTAAACAACATAGAGTATGGAGAGTACAAGCAGAATGAGCTTAGGGAATACAAGGACCTCTATGTGGAAATAAGTAAACATAGTTTGGAGCAATATATTCATGGAGCCTCTGATCTGGTAGGCATCAATCCCCATAGTGATTACACTCATTTAACCATAACAAATTAAAAAGGTGAGAGAGAAATAAATAATTAGCACTTTGGACAGTTCCAGAAGGGTTTGCTGTTTAGCTATATGCTTGTTTCATTTCACAAGAAAAGAACTGTGAATGCAATCAAAGAACCAAAAAAGAACACTGAGGTGAATACCTTCAAACTATTCCCACTCTGTGTTACCTTTGTGCAGTAGAGAAAGAACATACTTATACAGAAATTAAAGAGAATTTTGGAAAAGCATATGTATCTTTTTGTTGAAGAGGGAGAAAGGCAAATTTGCTTGGGAGGAAAATCTATAAATCTACTACTCATATAGGTAGATAAGAAAAGATAGGTAATTCGTAATAGCTAGTAGTGGCCAGGAGGGACTGATGCTTGGAGAAGGGAATCATGCTCAGAAGGGTGGAGGGACAGTGCAGGGGAGGATGACCCCAGATGAGACAGATTGATACAGCAACCAAGGCAATGGGGTGAGTCAAAGTCAGTGAGACTGGTTCAGGACCGGCTGGGATTCAAAGCTTTTATACAAAAGGCAACTCAATGACACATAACAACAACAACAACAACAGTAGAGCTCCAGAGAAATGTGTGAGCAGAGTTGATTCCTTGAGAATTAGACAATGGAAATTGAACCTCTGTGGAGCGGTGTCTGAGCATCTTTTGCTTAAATGCTGAATTGAACTATTCGGGAAGTGACAGGGACCTCTTCAAAGTGCTGAAGAGCAGCGGTGTCTCTCTGGAGACTAAGGTGCATCTGATACAGGCCAGGGTCTTCGCAACCACCTGTTATGCATCAGAGAGTTGGACAATGACCAAGGAGGATAGGAGGAGAATCGATGCCTTTGAGCGGTGGTGCTGGAGAAGAGTATTGAGAATACCATGGACTGCTAGGAAAACAAACAGATTTGTCCTGGAGAGGGTTAAACTGGGTGGCTCCTTGGAGGCAAGGATTTTGAGGCTCCGTCTAACTTACTTTGGACATGTTGTGAGGAGAGACCGGTCCTTAGAGAGGGACATCATGCTTGGGAGGGTGGAGGGACGGCGCAGGAGAGGAAGGCCCTCTATGAGGTGGATTGATTCAGTGACTGGGATAATTGGGATGGGCGTGTCAGAGACAGTGCGATTGGCACAGGACAGAGCGGAGTTTAGGGCTGTTGTACATAGGGTTGCTATGAGTCGCGACTCAACGGCACATAACAACAACAACAACTGACTGTGCCTCCCTTTGCATTTATTCATTCCCTCTCCCCTTTAACCTACAGCATACTATGGAAACTTCTCTGGTATTGAACTTGTCACAATTTATAAGCATATTTTGTGTTCATCTCTCCTGTTTGTATGTGAAATTGTAAGAGCAATGATGAGATTTATTTCACTCATATCTTCATTCTGTTAGTTAAATCTTCAAAAACAGGGGATATGATTGGTAGAATGCAGGTAACACAACCTTGCTTGCTGAAACTGAAGAGGATCTGAAGCTGTCTTTGTAAACTTTCATTAAAATTAATAAATAAATTTAAGAAAAAAGAGAGACGGGGGAAAAAGGTCAAGGACTGTAGTCATCAATATGGATTGAAGCACAACATCAAGAAGACCATGTTTCTCACCACAGGACCAATTGGCAGGCAGCACCATGATAGAAAGATGATAGATGATAGATAGATAGATAGATAGATAGATAGATAGATAGATAGATAGATAGATAATAGATAGATAAATGATAGATAGATAGATAGATAGATAGATAGATAGATAGATAGATAGATAGACAAAGGGTTTTAATTTGTCAACAGTTTCAGCTTCCTCTGCTCTACAATCAACACTCTTGGCACCAGCAGTCAGGAAATCAAAAGATGAATTGCACTGGGGAGTTTATTATCAGTTACCTCTTCAAAGTGCTAAAAAGCAAAGAGTTTAGTATAGGGGCTATGATGAGCCTAATCCTGGCCATGGTCTTCACAATTACTTGTTATGCATCAAGGAGCTGGACAATGATTAAGGATGATGGAAGAAGAATTTATTCCTTTGAGTTGTGGTGCTAAAGAAAAATATTGAACATACCATGGGCTGCCAGGAGAACAAATAAGTCTGTCTTGGAAAGGGTGAAACCAAATTTCCTCTAGGAGGCAAGGATTTTGAAGCTCCATGTCATAAATTGGACAACATGGCCAAGAAGGACTAGTCCTTGGAGAAGGACATGATGCTTGCAAGGGTAGAGGGATAACAGAGGAGAATATGACCCTGGATGAGAATGGATTGACATGGTAACTGGAGTAATGGGGTTAGATGAGTCAGAGTCAGAGAGACAGGCTCAGGACAGGGTAGGGTTCAGAGCTATTGTACGTAGGGTCATAATGAATTGCAGGTAACTCAGTGGCACATAACAACAACAACATTATTCTTAACCACCAATTTTGCCCATACCATGAACAGTCCATACTAAGAGTCAGCTATTGGCTTGCCAACTATATTTACAGCCAATTTGTCTCACTCTGCCTTCTATTTTCTTCATACGTCTTCAAGAATGCCTTGGTGTCTAATCTATTGCATTTCTCCTTTTTCTGTGCTCTCATTTACCCTTACAAATTTCTCCTACAATGATTCTTTGTGCTGCTTCTTGAGTATTTTTCTTCAATTAAAGTTCATTCAAGTTCATTCTATGACCTTCATTAGGTTTAGTCTGTCTACTCTGGAGGATATCCCAGTCTGATCCATGCTGGTTGTTCAGAATCTACACACACATGAGCTGTCACATTGATTTTCCAGATTTGACTTGTCCAAGGGAGATAGCCAGACACATAGTGTAATTAAAAATATATTGCTGGCGAAGCAGATACATAAAATGCAAGAAGACTTCAAAAAACTGGAAATGGTATTGCACTATCAAAATTGACCCAATTCCATATACCTGGCATCAAGAAAGAAACAAAATTTGAGTTTTATAGCTTCAACATAATTTAAAGATACACTGGCCTTTCTGAATATGTTAATGTTTTCAGAGAATGTCTTTTTTTAAAAAAATTATATAGACAAGGCAAGAGAACAAAATCAATCTGTCATCAGTTTTAAATATTCGTATGTTCAACACAAGGGGTTATAATATAAATGAAACACTTTAGAAGTTGTAATTTGCATGTGCAAATATCTTCATATGCAATTAATTCCCAGAGCTTTATTCAGCAGCAGCAGCAGCAGTCCCAAAATGGAGGAATAAAGCTGTCTTGTTTTCTAGGATGTCCCAGGGTGTGGTGTGCATTTGTTCACACACTGATTCAGATGCATTTGAGTCTCCAGCTCAGCCCATATGGTCACTCCATGAAGATTTAGAATAATTTCCAGGTACATAGTCACTCAGCCCTAAAACAAAAGTAGGAGCTTGTCAGGCATGTAACTTATTCATCACTTCAATGCAGTAATTCATGAACCTCAAATAAATGGTACAAACTCTTCTAAAGCCCTATTAATTTCCAATTCCATTTAATAGCAGGATCAAAAGCTGCTTCTATTCCCAGTGTGAGGGGCATGCACAGTGAGAGAATGGATACTCAGAAACGCTTTCACCACCAAGCTGGGGCACGAAGCTTCCATGTGAGTAGGAGTTCAGGATCTGTTCTGTGATTTCTGTTGCTAGGCAACCTTCCTTTGTCTGCTTTGTTCAGAACAGTTGCTTTATTTATACTTGGTTTAAATGATGCAGATCATAATGTGAAACCATAAAATGAAATAGGGAAATTTTTATATAAAAAATTCTCCCCTGGAATTTATAATGCAGTTTGCAAACTAAAGAGTGTTGGGACAAATAGAACTGCCCACAAACCCCTAAGAACTACAATCCAATAGGGTTCACCTACCTAAGACTTTTTAAATAGATGATGAGATAGCCTAGGGTTAACTTTTTATATCATCTCCAAAATAAGATCAAATACTTAGTGAATAATTAAATAAAATAAAATATATCTTGTGGGTTATGTACAGGAGAAAAACTATTTTTAGTACAAGATGCTGAGATAGATTGGAAAAGATTAAAATCTATTCCAAATAAAGCATCAAATAAAGAAGTATGCAAGGCAAAATAAAGAAAAAAGAAGATATAGGAAATGAAAGGCACATTTTAAAAATTCTGAAATTTGGAAAATGGTGTAAAATATTTTTTCTCTGTAGTTCTTCTTTGAATATAGTGAAGAATTGAACCAAAAAACTTCTTGTTTGACAAAAAGACTCTCAACTTGACTCTTATCTTTAACTCAGCATATATAGTAAGAGGGTTTTTTTTATATTTTTAATTGTGCTGTGTCTATTGATTTGAAGATGGTTGTTAAATAAAGCAAAAGTTCTGTTTAGTCTGTTCATGTTTGTCACTTGTTTATGCCTACTCTGTTCTTTGTTTATCATTAGCTTTTATAAAAGATAAGTTTAAAAATATAAACTTTTAAGTGCATGAAAATACAAGTGTTTCATCATTTTATAAATCTTAATTCACTTGATCTTCAATGGCTCTTTTGAAGAAGGTACTATTATTCTAATTGTTCACATTGAATAGGTGAACAAAATGAAACATAGAGGTGTTAATCTTTTCCAAGGTTATCCAACTAGTAGGTGGCAGAACTAGGACACAAAGCCACATGTTCTGACATCAACTGCTGTACCTCTAATGTTGATTATAACTTCTAACTACCTTTGACAGCTTTGTCATTGGCTCATTTCTCAGTGTATACCCTCCTTGACTTGATTTTTTTAATTAAAATTAAGAATAAAAAATATAAAGTAAATAAATACCTCAATTTACTCTTTCATTTAAATTTTTCATCCTTTGGCACTGCAGTTAAGAAATATGTGAAGAACTGAATTCTGGGTAAAATTGTTGTTATTTTTTTACATGTCATCAAGTTGGAACCAGCTTGCAGCTGACACTCAAGTTTGATAGAGAGGCTGTAAGTCACATACAAGAAGATTGTCCATCTTTCTCCCAAGGAGTAGATGCTGCTTTCAAACCACCTATCTTTTGGTTGGAAGCGGGAGTGGCATTCACTTCTTAAGCAATATACCTCTGGAAACTCCATGAACTTTGAGAATTTACGAGTATTAGAGAAAGGCTTCAGGTCGTTTGTTCATAGGGTTGGAATGAGTCATGCTTAACTCGATGACAATCAACAACAACAACAGCTACCTTTTGGTTGGCAAAACAATTTCATACCACTAAACCAGAAAGTGCTATTTATAATGTTAAAAGGATTATGTACCAACAAGGGAGTTTTTCTTTTGCTTTTGAAGGAGAGGAGCAAACGGGGGGTGGGAGGTGGGGGGCTGGGAGAGGGGTGCAACAATGAATTAATGGAATTCCAAAATCTCTGTAGATGTTCACTGAAATGAAAAATAAAGAAATTAAATATAAAAAAAGGGAGCTGCCAGAAATTCAAGCCAGATTCAAAAGAAGACATAGAATTGAGAATATCATTGCTGATACTGGATGGATTTTGACTGAAAGATGTTTACCTTTGTTGTGTTAATATGCAAAGTCATTTCACTGTGAAAGTAATAACAAATTATTGATAATACAGGTAAGAATGGGAACTCCAGAACACTTCATTATATTCATTTAGAACCTGTACAGAGACCAAAAAGCAATTGTTTGAACAGGACAAGGTACACTGTAGGGTTTTAAATCAGGAAAAGTAATCATGAAGGTTGAAGTCTTGGTCTATTGTCATTATTAGGTGCCATTAAGTCAAGTATGACCCATAATGACCCTAACAACAACAGTTCTGAACCATGTCCTATCCTCTGTCATCCTCACAATTTCTGGCACACTCAAGCCCGTTGCTGAAGTGAGGTATCAACACACTTGGTTGAGGATTTTTCTCTCCTTTGTCATCCCTCAACTTTCTCAAGCATGATGTCCCTTTCCAAGAAATAATCTCTCCTAGCAACATGTCTAAAGTATGTGAGAAAGAAAGCTTCATTATCTTTACTGCCAAGAAGCACCTTGGGTGCACCTTCTCCAAGATATACCTGTAGGTTTTTTGGCAGTCAATGGATATTTATTCAGTACTGTTCTCCAACACTACAATTCCTATTAGTTCTTCTGACTATATTTATTCAGCCTACATGCTGAGAAAGTAATCCAAAAAAGCAGCATTCTATAACCAAGAGGAATCAGAATTTCAAAATGACTCATTAACAACCTACAATATGCATATGATACAACCTTGATTGCTGAAATTGAAAAGAAATTGGATCACTTAACTAATAAATTTCAAAGACTACAATTTCTGTATAAATTATAAGGTCGCTATGAGTCACCTATGACTCAATGGCACTTAACAATAACAGCAACAACAACAACAGCATTGAGAGACCTGGTGGAAAAAAAGTGATGCTGCCAAGCCAAGGGTGGATGACTTTACTCGGCAGCCTTCAGGCCTGGTTTTAACTGTTTTTGGTCAATCATTCTAGGTCATATAGGCCTGGTCTGCCCACTTGCTGCACAGAGGTAACTCGTGGTTCTGTGAAGCCGGACATTGTGACACTGATGTGTCAAATGTGGTAATTGTTACCCATGGTGGACAGTGTTTGGTGGAGCTACCAGATTAAAACAAGCTTGAAAGCATGAGTAGCATCCACTTCTGAAATAGCTTGCCTCCAGACAACCCATAAATCTGGAGAAAGGATGAAAGTTATACAATTGTTCAGGTCTTTCATTTATAGGGTAACTATGAGTCACCTACAACTTGACAGCACTTAACAACAACAACATGAAATAAAAATTCTCACAACAGGATGAATAAGCAGTATCATGACAAATGGGGAAAAATTTGAAGTTATCAAGGATTTTGTTTTACTTGAATCCATGACACAACACATGGAGAAGTAGCAGTCAAGAAACAAACTGAGATGTCACATTAGAGACATCTGTTGTAAAGACCTCTTTAAAATATTAAAAAGGAAAACAAAATGTCACTTTGATGACTAGGTGCACCTGATGCAGTCATGATATTTTCAATCATCTCACACGCTTGAGAAATCTTGACAGTGAACAGAAAAGCCAAAAAAGAATTTATATGCTATGATTGTTGTATAGATGAAGAATGTTGAAGACACCATGTACTTCTAGACCTACGAATAAATCTGACTGGGCAGAAGAAAAGCCAGACAGTTCCTTAGAATCAGTGATGATGAAACTTCATGTCTTATTCTTAAAGACATGTTATGAAGAAAGACTAGTCACTGAAAAAGAATACCAAATCTGACAGAGTGTAGGAGAAAAGAAGGAGGACATTCTCTTCAAAAGTAATTGGCACAGTGACTGAAAAATGAGCTGTTTTTTACCCATGGCTCTGAAGAAGGCACAAGAGCACGATGTTTCTTTCTGCGACATAATCACTGAGTGAGAACCAACTCAGCAGCACCTTGCAACAAAAATATGTCCAATATGCGTGTCTATACTCTTTATATATTTGACAATGTTGTCCGCAGTACTAAATTCTGAGGTGTTAGGTCATCTCAAGCACTCATAGATTTTGTTATACATTGGCTACGTATACACCAAATTGAATATCTACAGTCCTTCAGTTTCAAATATGTGGTAATAGAGAACCAAATAGGAGCGGACAATGTGTGAAGTCTTAGTATTGTTATTTTTCTTGTTGCGGCTCTCGGGTTGAATCTGATTCACAGACAGTAGAACAGCCCATGAGACTTTGTTGGATGTGATCTTTTCAGAAGCAGATTGTCAAGTCTTTCTCTGTGGAGCTGATGAAAGGGTTCAAACTACCAACCTTCTGATTAGCAGTGTTGTGCTAACTTAAATTGAGGTCTCATATATATTTTAAATGTCCACATAGTCACAATTTTTTCTTCTTTGCCACTAATTTATGTTATTACTACCCTAGAAAATGGCTTGACAAATTTCGGATGCAGTAATGTTTGATGCAATAGAGGTAGTAGTTACTCCTGTATTTAAATGCTTCTTGATTTTCAGAGGAGTACAATTTACTCTTTATTCTGTGCAGAAAATATACTGAGTAGCAAGAAAAGTAAGAAGAGCAGAAAAAATGACTAGGCTTTTTTCTCTCAGCATCACATGTAAAAAAAAAAAAAAACCATATCCAAACTAGTAAAGCTTGCTCTCTTTCATACGTGACTAACTCTTAATGAAACTTTTAACCACAATTCAGTAGTTCTCACATTTGGGGTCCCAGACAAATAAAGCAGAGCACAATCTCAATAGTGCATTATTACCACTTGCACCACTTGCATCTTTACTGAATAAAAAGAGAAGAGAAAAACAAAACTGGAAATACTGACTAGAAGAAGGGAGCAATACTTTCCTTAAGATTTAAAATGTTCAAATAATTCTATGTTTTTTTAAAACAGATCATTCTGATGCATTTACAAAATTACAATAAATTATTAAAGTTATAAGTATTATTGTTGTTGTTGTTATGTGCCATCGAGTCATAGACAGCTCATCGACACTCTATGAATGAAAGTCTTGAACATGGAAAACTTTCATCTTTTCTCCAGGTTCATAGAGTTTCCAGAAGCAAGGTATTCCGGAAGTTGATGCCACTCCTGCTTCCAAGACTGTTTTAATTCAGGAGATCCACCAAACACTATCCACCATGGGTAACCATTATTATATTAGACACATCAGTGTCACATGTTTAGCATCACAGCAACCAAGAGTTGTCTTTCTGCAGCAAATTGCCAGACCATTGCTGTACTACTTAGAAGAATGTTTGACTATTAGCATCATTAAATTTACAAGATTTATTGTCGTTGTTGCTATGTACCATCAAGTCAGAACAGACTTATCATTGATTCTCCAAAGTATTTTCAGAGTCAGAAAATTATGCAGGAAGATATATCCTGTGTTTATTCTGCAGAGCAGCAGATGGATTCAAGCTGCAAGCCTTTAGGTTGACAACACAACTCCTTATCACTCAGCCACAGAGTGTCACAAGAAATTTAGTGATGTATTATTCTCCCTTAAAGTAGCTTCTAGAGTATGGTACTAAAATAATATGGTCTTTACATAAAGCACTATTTTTTATAATCAGTGGATAAATTGAAGTTATCAAATATTTCATTCTATTTTGTTCTACAGTAAACTCCAGATAATTATTCTTCAGAGAAGAAAAGGAATATTGTATGGGGTAAATTTGTGGTAAAAGTTCACTCAAAAATACTTTTTAAAAAAAATCACTTCAGTACTAATATGCCTTTGGCTTAAGCCATGATATTTTTAATTACTTGATATGCATGTGAAAACTAGAAAAAAAATAAAACTGAAGAACATTCAATACATCTTAACTGTATGTTCAATAACAGAATATTAATGAAGTATAGTCAAAATACTCCCTAGAAAAAAAACTTGTGAGACTTTGTCTGTCTTTGGATATATCATGAATATGACCATTTCTGGAAAAGGGCTAAGTGCTTTGCAAAGTAGAAGGTAAGATAGAGAAAAGCTAACCTTCTGTGAGATGGACTGACAGAGGCTGAACTGACCAGGACTTTGAAACTTAACCATGTCTCTAAAATACAAAATCATAGAAAACTAGTAGGTTATACATAAACTGCAATGTGAGATCTATTCTAGGAAAACATTTATATAGGCTACAACCAGGATTAAAAATTACTAACAATCATCTACAACCAGAAGAAGATAAAATAGATGATTGGGACCTTCTAAGAATCAAATACCCATGCACATCCAAAAACTTCTCCAACAGAGTAAAAAGGGAAGCCACAGACTGGGGAAAAAATATTTGGCAATTATATGTCATATAAGGGACTTATATCCATAAATTATAAAATACTCAACACCACAACAAGATAAAGGTAAACAATCCAGTGGAAAAACGGGCACAGGCTATGAACAGGCACTTCACCAAAGACATTCAGATGACAAACACACACATGAAGAAATGTTCAAAATCCCTAGCTCTAAGAGAGATGCAAATCAAAACAACTATGAGATAGCATTTCATCCCAGTAAGAATAGCAAAATTTAACAGAACAACAAGCAACAAATGCTGGCAAGGTTGTGGAGAAGCTGGAACACTTATTCACTGTTGGTGGAAGTATAAAATGATGCAACCACTGTGGAAGGCAGTGTGGTGCTTTCTCAAAAAGTTGCAAATAGAGATACCATTTGACTCAGCAATTTACTACTGAGAATATACCCAAAGAGCCCATAACTGACACCCAAACAGATATATGCACACCCATGTTTATCATGGCTTTGTTCGCAATAGCAAGGAGATGAAAAAAACCTAAGTGCCTATCAACAAATGACTGGACAGAGAAGATGTAGTATAGTCATACAATGGAATATCATGTAGCACTAAAAAACAAAAAACTCATGCAATATTATTCAAAATGGGTGGTCCTGGAAGGCACTATGCTGAGTGATATATCTCAGTCACAAAAGGGCAAATACTGCATAGTTCCACTGTTGTAAAACAGGACTGAAATCAGGTTTGGGGGTAACTGAGGAAGATGGAATAAATAATATATAGTGCATTTAAGCAGATGAAGGAGAAAACTGTTTAAAAGGGATATGTGATTAGGTATTATTGTCATGACAGGAGTCCAGAAATAAGGCTGCAGAGTGGAGTGGGCTTGGGGGGAGGGATTGCATGACAATGAAAGAATTTTTCTTTTACTTTTCAAAGAGAAAAATTGGGGGGAGGGAGAGGTGGGCAGGGAGAAAAGTGCAACAATGAATGAATGGAAATCCTCAGTCTCTCTAAACTTTCATTAAAATTAATAATAATAGAAATTTTAAAAAATTACTAACAATCACAATTTCAACATTCTAATTATGTAAATTCTATGTTTCAGTGTTTACTGTTGTTTTGCCTCATTTTGACTGACTTCCAATCTGAATTCTACCAGTACTACTATAACTATCCATGTTCTTCTACCATTCATAGGGTTTTCAAAGGCCTATTATATTTAAGAAGTGGATGGTCAATCCTGCTTCCTAGTCTGTTTTATTCTGGAAGATCTACCTTAACCTGTTCACCAAAGGTAACCCTTGTGTCATTTGACTCACCAGTTGCATAGATTTCAGTAGCACAGTAATCCACAAATTATCTCAGTACAGCAAATTTACAGACAAGTGCTGTACCAATTAGAACAATGTTCTCCCCAAAGACAACAAATTGACAATTTAGTTTGTAACTCTAATAGCAAATAAGTTTTCACAACAAGCTCTAACTACTTTTAATCACAAAGGCTCAGTCATCAGGTCCTATGGTTTAAACAAGAGGCTTTCAGGGCACAACTGACTACTAATCATATAAAAATGATCAAACAACCTCACCTGATTATTAATTAAATCAATTTATTAGTTACATAGTCTATAAATACTATAACTAATATTTAACTACTTATCATTTAATAATAGGAATATGGAATGTGTATAAACTTGAATGTTGAAAAATAAGAAATTTTGAAAAATGAGATGGAATGGTTGAGCATCGACATTCTAGTCATTAATGAGATAAGATGGACTAGCTTTGTCCACTTTTAATCAGATAATCATATTTTATACTATGCTGGGAATGAATAACAGAAGAATGGTGCTGCATTCATAGTCAAAAAGCAAATGTCAAGTTCTATCCTGAAATATAGTGTTGTGAGTGATAGAATATTATTCATACACAAACAAGGAAGGTCCAATAATACCACTATAATTCAAATATACACTCCTACACCTAGTGCAAAAGAGGAATAATTTGAAAATATCGCACTCCAAAATTGACTTAACATGAAATCAAGGTGCGTTTTTGATAATTGGTGAATAGAATCCCCAAAGTTGGAAACTGTGAAGAAGGAATGTTGCTTTGTTGTTTTTGTGTACTATTGAGTCAAAACTGGCCCATAGCTGAACCTCCAGCAGTTTTTCTGAGACAGTAAATCACATGTGAGGAGATTGTCCATCCTTTTTTGCATGGCAGCTGGTGGATTCCAATCATGTGCCAATGGGATTTCAATGCCATTTTTTTACCAGTAGGCCACAAGAGCACCTTGAAAAAGAAATACTAGTTGGGAAATACTGGTTTGGTGAGAGAAATGAGGCTAGAGATAGAATGATCAAATTTTGTATTTTTATTGATTTATTTATTACAAATACCTTTTTTAAAAAGATACACCCAAGACAACTTTATACATAGACCTCACATGATGGGCTGCTTAGGAATCATGTTAAGTATATCTATGGAAGAATCATTATAGAAGTTATTGGCAGTCAAAACTAGGCCAGTGGCAGATTGTCAGTCAGACCATTAACTGCTTTTGTGCAAGTGAAAGCCAAAATATGATCTTGAGTCTATTCTTTCTGAATTTCAAGATCATCTAAAGAATAGGCTTGAAGCACTGAACACCAATGATCAAAGGCCAGATGAGCTATGTGATCAAAGCAAAAACATCATTACAAATACAAGGGAGAAAGAAAAAGTTAAAAATGGATATCAGAAAAGACTCTAAAAATGGCACTGGAGCATTGAGAGCCAAAGCAAAGGAAAAATGCTGAAGATAAAAAACTAAGCAGAATGTTTCAAAAGGCAGCTAGAGAAGACAATGCAAAGTATTATAATGGAATGTACAAAGAGCTGGAATTGGAGAATAAAAAGGGAAGAACTCAGTCTATATTTCTCAAGCTGAGAGAACGGGAAAAAATTTTAAGTCTGGGCAATATATTGAATGACCCAGAAAGCACAAGAAAAAGAGATAGAAAAAATACATAGAATCACTGTACCAAAAAGAATTGACTGACACTTAAAAAATGTCAGGAAATATAACATGAACAGGAGTCAATGGTAATCAGGGAGGAAATTGAAGCTGGTTTAAAGGCATTGGAACAAATAAGGCCCCAGGGATCAGCCCTGAATGTGCTCAACAGTCTATGCCAGGAAATGTTGAGGATAGTTATCTGGACAAAGGAATGGAAGAGGTTCATATTTTTCCCATTCCCAAGAAAGGTGATCCAGCAGAATATGGGAATTGTCAAAGAATAGAATTAATATCATGTGTAAGCAAAACACTGTTGAAGATCATTCAAAAACAGGTAGGAAATTACATAGAGAATTCTCTGAAGTTCAAGCAGTATTTAGAAGAGGCCAAGGCTGGGATATCATTACTGATGTGAGAGTGAGATAGATCCTAGCTGAAAATAAGGAATACCAGAAAAATGTCTATTTATTTACTATGCAAAGGCTTTTAACTGTGTGGATCATAACAAGTCAAGGTTAACAATGAAATGAAACAGAATCTCAGAACACTTAATTGTTCTTATGTGAAACTTATACCTATACTAGGAGGCTGTTGTGCGTACATATCCAGGGAACACAACATGCTTTAAAAATAGAAAGGGAGTGTGTCAGGATTGTATTCTTTCTATATACCAGTTCAATCTGTATGCTGAGCAAATTATTCAAGAAGCTAGACTCTTTGAAAAATAAAGTGTCATCAGGATCAGAGGGAGACTCATCAAAACCTACAATTTGCAAATAATACAACTTTGCATGCTAAAAGTGAGAATTTAAAGCAAATATTGCAGAGGATCAACAAATACAGCCTTCAATATTAATTGTATCTCAATATCAAGAAGAAAAAGATCCTTACCATTGAACCGATAGACAACATCATTATAGTTGGAGAAAAGATTGAACCTATCAAAAATTTCATCTTACTTGGATCCACATCAAACTCCTTGGTAGCACTGATAGTGCTGGTAGCACCCAGAAATTTGGAAGATGTATTATACTGGGAATTCAAACTTAGGGACCCCTCCAAATTATCGAAGAGCAATGATGTCAGTTTGAGAACTAAAGAGAATTTGATTCAGACCATGGTCTTTCAGATCACTTGCTATGCATCTGGAAGCTAGACAATAGATAAGGATGACAGAAGAAGAATTGATGCCTTTTAGCTATGGTGATTGAGAAGAGTGTTGAACATCCCAGGGCCTGCCAAAAGAACGAACAAGTATGTCTTAGAAAAGTGCAAACACAGTGCTGTTCGGAAGCAATGATGAAGAGGTTTCTCCTCGCCTACTTCAGGCACGTTGCTAGGAGGGGCTATACCTTGGAGAAGGATGTGATTCTGGGAAGGTGGAGGGTCAGCAAAGGAAAGGAAGCACTTCAGCCATGTGGCTTGACAAGGTGACTGCTGCAATGGGCTTTAGTGGTCAAGAGGAGTGAGGATGGCACAGGGAAGGACAAGTTTTATATCTGTTGTTCACAGGATCACTATGGGTCATACTTGACTCTACAGCACCTAACAACAACAATAATCACAACAATTAGTTTTTAATTTGCTTTTAATTTTTGTCACTTTGATGCAGAGAGTATACAGTTTCAATCAAACAATATAAAAGTAGAATATGGAGGCTAAAATGAAAGATAGCAAAGTCATTCTTGAATTGTAGCGTTGGCAAAGCATATTAAATATACTGTTTACTGCCAAAGAGCAAAAAAGTTTGTCATAGAAGAAGCACAACCAGAGTGCTCCTCAGAGGCGTTGTTGCTGTGTACCATCAAGTCAGAACTAACCAATAGCTGACCAGTCGTGGGTTTTTAAAGGCAGTTAATTGCACGGAAGGAAATTGCTCATCATTTTCCTGAGAAGAAGTTGGTGGGTTTGAACCATGTGCCTTCGTGATTGCAGTGAAATTTACTTAGAGGCATTAATCCTTAAAAAAATATATTATGCTGGCAAAAGCAGACAGTCAGCCAAAGAGAGAAATTCTTAATGAAATGAAGTGACTATAATCATAGGGTTGAGCGAGATCATGAGGATGGTATAGGATGGGAAGCTTTCAGTAGGATTACTACGAGTTGTAATTGACTAGACAACACCCAACAGCAGCAATAATTATTAAATATTCTGAATTTGTAAATCCAGAACAATGTTCACATTTGTTATGTGCATTTAGATATAATCTATAGTCAACCCACTAACCATTACTTAATAACACCAAAAACAGGAGTTCTGGTGGCCTACTGACAAGAAGCTGTGTTGCAATCCTGAAGACACATGGTTCAAGGCCACCAGTTCCTCTGTGAAAGAAGGACGGGCAATCTCCCATGAGATTAGCTGCCTCTGAAAACCCGTCCGAGGGTCAGCTATGGGTCAGTTCTGACTTGATGGTATTCAACAACAAGAAGCAGCATTCCTTATAAGGCAAATTACAACAAACAATGCTATAGCTTTTTACACAGATTAATCACTATAACTTCCATCATAAGCCTGGGAAGTAGATATTATTCTATTCTCATCTTACAATCATGGCATTGTTTTTTAGCTACTGTCAAGTTGACTACAACTGATTGTGATCCTTTGAACAAATCTGACCCTTGTCCATCCTGCACTTAGCTTGAGGTTTGCTGATATGAGGTTTAACATTGTTAAACATTTTGTCAATCAATATTGTTGAAGGTCTTCCTCTCTTTCTCTGACTCTCCACCTTTCTAAGTATGATGTATTCCTCTTTCTCCTCCCCCCACCCATGGACTGGCCTCTCATGGAAACGTGAAAAATAAACCAGATAAAGATTCACCAATCTTATGAATGGTAAGTATATCAAATAGAGAAGCTACTCCATGGAAGAAAAATGTACAATATCCTATCTTTGAATGAAAACACACTAGAGGGTCAGTTATGGGTCTGTTCCGACTTGACAATACACAACAACGTTTTTGTCTCTAAAACGCATCCTGGTTGCACTTCCTTGAAGAAAAATGTGTTTATTATTTTAGGAACACATGAGTTATTCCGTACTCTTTTCCAATCCCACAGTTTAAACACATTAATTATTCTGCCATCCTTATTCATTATCCAAACACAAGAAGCAATGGGAAATTCCGTGATTTGAAACAGATTCACCTAAGTCTTTATGTTGACATCTTTGTTCTTGGCACTTTGGAGAGGTTCTTGACAGCACTTCTTCCTATGCCATATGTCTTTTGATTGCTTTATTGCTGTTACCACAGATGTTGACTGTAGACACAAGAAAAATCAAATCCACTACAACTTTAATCTTGTCTCCATCTACTTTGATATTGCTCACTTGCTGAATCTGATGAAGACCTGAAGCTCTTCCTACAGAAGGTGAAGGACTGTATTCTTCAATATGGATTAATGATTAACATCAAGAAGACAAAGTTTCTCACCACTGGGCCAATTGGCAACACCATGTTAGATAGAGAAGAGATTGAGGTTGTTAACAATTGCAGCTTGCTCGGCTCCACAATCAACACTCTTAACACCAACAGTCAGGAAATTAAATGGTAAATTGCATTGAGAAAATCTGCTGACAGAGACATCTCCAAAGTGCTGAAAAGCAATAATGTCAGTCTAGAGAGTAAGGTGTGCCTAATCCAGGCCATGTTCTTTGCAATTATTTGCTATTTATCAGAGAGCTGCACATGACTAAGGATGACAAAAGAAGAATCAATGCTTTTGAATTGTGGTGCTGGATGGACTGCCAAGAAAACAAACAGGCCTGTCTTGGAGAGAGTGAAATCAAGGTTCTCCTAGAAAGCTAGGATTTTGAAGCTTCATCTCACATATTTTGGGCACACGGCCTGGAAAGACTGGTCCTTTGAGAAGGATTTCATGCTTGGAATGGTGGAAGGACAGCACAGGAGAAGAAGATCTTGAATGAGATGGATTGATACAGTGACTGGGACAATGGGGATTTGTGTGTCAGAATTAGTGATATTGGCTCAGGACAGTGCCGGGTTCAGAGTTGCTGTAGATAGGGTTACTATGGGTTGCAGGCAACTTAATGACACATAACAGTAACAATACAGTGGAATAAATTTTTGTTTCTTGATGCTGAGATGTAATCCATGTTGAAGTCTTTGAATTTCTGCAGCAAGTACTTCAGGACCTCTTCACTTTGTTTAAGTAAACTTGTGTCATCTGCATAACTCATGCTATTGCAGAATCTTCCTCCATTCCTGATGCATAATTTTTCTTCTTACAGTCCAGTTTCTGGAGAGATTTGCTCAGTATACAGATTAAATAATTATGGAGAAAGGATACAACACTGATGCACTCCTCTCCTGACTTTAAACCATGCAGTATTCCCTTGTTATGTTCAGATAACAGCTTCTTTGTCTAGGTATAGGTTTCACATGAGCACAATTAAGTGTCTGGGATTCCCATTCTTCTCAATTTTGGCTATAATTTGTTATGATCCACACAGTCCAATGTCTTTGAATGGTCAATGAAACATAAATAGACATCCTTCAGTTATTCTCTGCTTTCATCTAAGATCCATTTGACATTAGTAATGATATTTCTTGTGCCATGTTGTTATTGTTATTAAGTGCCATTGAGTTGTAGACGACTCACAGCAACCCTATGAATGAAAGACCTGAACAGTTGTATAATTGTCATTGTTTCTCCAAGTTCATAGGGTTTCTGGAAGCCAGCTATTTCAGAACTGGATGACTCTCCCAATTCCAAGCTTGTTTTATTGAGTCACTCCACCAAACACTCTCCACCATGGGTAACGATTATGGCATTTGACACATCATTGTCACCGTGTGCAGCATCACAGCAATCATGAGTTCCCTCTGTACAGCAAAGGGACAGACCAGTGCTATACAACCTAGAAGAATGTTTGACCAAAACAATTAAAAGCCAGCCTGAGAGCCACAGACCCTCAGACCTTAACAATTTTAAGAAGCAAGGCAAGATTCAAACTCCTTTGAACTCTATCATTCCACATTCCTCCATAATCAAGCATTCTCATTGGCTTTTACCACCCCAAAAAGCCACTTCTTAATCTAGCTTGTATTTCTGACAGTAATTTGCCAACGAACTGCTCTAGCCATTTTTTTTATAATCTTCAGTAAGCTATTACTTGCATATAACATTAATGATTTTATTCAGTAATTTTCACACTCTGTTGAATCATTTTATAATGAAATGAGAACAAGTAAGATTCTCTCTAGTCAATTAGTTATCTGTATTCCAAAATTTCAAATGTTAAATAAAAGTGATAATTCATAGGTCCATGTTTGCATAGTAGTTAAATAGTATAACTACAGAACCTTTGCACTCTAGCTCAAGAATCCAAGTGTTTGAAATTAATGTGATATTTTTTTACTTTATTTTTTCCTTCAAAGAATAAGAGTTTTGTTTTAAAATATATATAGGGCTTTTCTACTTGTTTGAGATACTCAGTAACAAAACTAAATCTTCAACACTTAAGACTTCTATTCTCTAAGTACGTTTTTCAAAAAAATGGAGCCTGTTAGGTACGCATTTCCAAAACTCTTGAAGAAATGGTCTACCTCGGTGTAAAATAGTGTGAGCACTATGTAAAACAGTTTAGTATATCTTCAAAGAGTTTAGAATAGAAATATTTGACAGAGCAATCCTACTACCAGCCATAAATCCTAAAGAAGTTAGAGGTAAAATATAAGCAGCTTTAAGAACCTATGTTCATTGTAGTTTTATTTATAATAGCTGAAAAATGGGAACAAATTAAGTGTCCATGAACAAATGAATAAACAAACTATGATACATGCTCATAATAGAATACTATGAAACACTAAAGTAGAATGAAGAATTCATGAAATACCACCTAACATGTATGAATCTGGAGTATATTTTGCTAAGTGAAATAAATAAATAACAAAATTACAAAAATGTATGGGTCTACTGATCAATAAAGCCAGCCAAAGGTTAACACACAGAAAGAATTAGTCTGTGATGATTCTCAGAAATAAAAACTGATGAAGAGGGAACAAAATCAGTAACTAAAAATATATATATTAAGACAGATTAAGAGAAAAGCACTCTGCAATAAGGGAATGATTAGTACACTATAACTACAGCAAAGGTGCACGAGAGATATATACAACAAAGATAAAAACCATTACATGTCTAATCCTGCACTAGCATTAACAAAATCATTATGAGTAAATGGATACACAGGCAAACAGGCAAATGAAAATAGACAGGTCAAAGAGACTAGTTATAACCACACATAGGTTTTTAAAGAAGGCAAAAATCCTCACCTTTGGGCCGTTAGAAAATATCATGATAGATGGAGAAAAGATTTTATGTTGGCTAATCTCACCTTCCTGGAAGCAGGCCCGGCATCCACTTCCAAAACGGCTTGCCTCCGGAAACTCTATGTACGAACAGTGCTCAGGCCGTTCATTCATAGGGTCGCTATGAGTCATCTGCGACTCGACAGCATCAAACAACAACAACAATCTCATCTTCAGTTGTAAGCAGACACTAGTGATTGGGACATGGAATATGAGAACCATGAATGAAGAAAAATTAGATATTGTTAAGGAAGAAATGGAATGCATAAATATTGACATACTAGGCATTGGTGAGATGAGATGGACATGGGGCATTTTGAGATAGATGATCATATGATATATTACTCTTGAGATGAAAAGGTGAGGAAAAATGGAGTTGCTTTCATAGTTAAAAAAGTCATTGTTAGATCCATCTTGAAGTAAAATATTGTGAGTGACAGGATAATATCGAACATGCAATCAAGATACATTAATAATAATGGGTGAGTGCAATGCAAAAGTTGGAAATAGAGAAGAAGATTCAGTAGTTGGAAAACATGGACTCGGTGACAGAAATGGAGCTGGAGAGAGAATGATTGAATTTTGCACAATGACTTATTCATAGCAAATATGTTTTTTAAGAGACATAAACGCAGGTTATATACTTGGATTTCACCTGATGGTATGCATAGGAATCACATCGATTACATCTGTGGAAAGAACCACTGAAGCAGCTCAATATCAGCTGTGAAAACTAGGCCAGGAGCTGATTGTGGAACACACCACCAACTACTCATATGCAAGTTCAAGCTGAAGATGAGGAAAATTAAACAAAATCCAAGGCAACAAAAATAAGACTTTGAGTCTATCCCACCTGAATTTCAGAACCATCTCAGGAATAGGTTTGAGGCCTTGAACACTAATGAGCGAAGACCAGACGAGTTGTGGGAGGATATCAAGGGTATCATCCAGGAAGAGTGCAAACGATCATTGCAAAGACAGAAGAGGAAGCGAAGACCAAAATGGATGTCAGAAGAGACTCTGAAAATTGCACTGTAGCTCAGAGAAGCCAAAGCACAAGGAAGAATTCAAGATACTAAAGAGCTGAATAGAAGATTTCAAAAGGCAGCACGGCGTGACAAAGCAAAATATTACAATGAAATGTGCAAGGAGTTGGAGTCAGAAAATCAAAAGGGCCGAACTCGTTCAGCATTTCTTAAGCTCAAGGAACTGAAGAACAAATTCAAACCTCGAGTTGCTATAATCAGGGATGCTTTCAGCAGAATGTGAAATGATCCAGGGGGTATTAAAAGAAGATGGAAAGAATATACTGAATCACTGTATCGAAAGCAATTGGCAGACACAGAAGAATTTCATGAAACAACATATGAGCAAGAACCTATGGTGATTAAAGAAGAAGTTCAGGCTGCTAAGAAAGAAATGGCAAAAAATAAGGCTGCAGGAATAGATGGTATACCAGTTGACATATTTCAACTAACAGATGCTGCCCTGGACATGCTCACCAAGTTGTTCCAAGAAATCTGGAGAACAACCACTTGGCCAACTGACTGGAAGAGATCTATATTTGTTCCCATTCCAAAGAAAGGCAACCCAACAGAGTGTGGAAATTATAGAACAATCTCATTGATTTCACATGCAAGCAAGATTTTATTGAAGACTACCCAAAAACTATTAGAAGAGCACATCAGCAGGGAACTGCCAGAAGTCAAGGCTGGGTTTAGAAGGGGTCGTGGTCCTAGGGATATTGTAGCTGATGCTAGATAGATCTTAGCTGAAAGCAGAGAATACCAGAGGAATGTCTATCTCTGTTTCATTGATTATGCAAAGGTGTTTTACTCTGTGGCTGACTCTGAGAAGAATGGGAATCCCAGAACACTTGATTGTTCTAATGTGAAACCTATACTTGGACCAGGAGGCAATTGTCAGAACAGAGCAAGGGAACACTGCATGGTTCAAAATTGGGAAGGGCGTATTCTAGGGATGCATCCTATCTCCATACCTTTTCAACCTGTATGCAGGACAGATTATCTGGGAGGATGGGCTCTATGAGGAGAAATGTGGGGTCAAGATTGGTGGACGATTTATCAACAGTCTGCATTATGCAGATGACACAGCCCTGCTTGCTGAAACTGAGGAGGACCTGAAGCACCTGCTGCAGAGGGTCAAGGACTGCAGCTTTCAGTATGGACAGAAGCTGAAGGTCAAGAAAACAAAGATTCACACCACTGGACCAAT
>NW_006399760.1:27588974-27590937 GCF_000299155.1 Elephantulus edwardii | reverse complement strand
ACATATTTTGAACATGTTGTGAGGAGAGACCAGTCCTTGGAGAAGGACATCATGCTTGGGAGGGTGGAGGCACAGCTCAGGAGAGGAAGGCCCTCTAAGAGGTGATTGATTCAGTGACTGGGATAATCGGGATGGGAGTGTCAGAGACAGTGCGATTTGGCACAGGACACAGCAGAGTTTAGGGCTGTTGTACATAGGGTCACTATGAGTCGCAAGCAACTCAACAGCACATAACAACAACAATCTCATCTTGCTTGGATCCACAATCAATACTATTAGCAACAGCAATCAAGAAATCATTGCAGTGGGTAAGTCAACTATCAAAGGCTTCACCAAGGTGTTAAGGAACAATGATGTAAATTTAAAGACCAAGATTCATCTCAGTTAAGTAATTGTATTTTCAATTCTTTGTTATACATCTGAAAGTTGAAAAAGTGACTAAAAATGACAGATGAAGAACTGACACCTTTGAGTTGTGTTTTTGCAGAAGAGTACTGAATATCTAATGCCCTGCTAAAAGAACAAACAAATGTCTTAGAGAATATGCAACCAGGCTCCTCCTTGGAGGCAAAGATGGTGATACTTTTTCTCACATATTTGGAACACGTTGTTAGGTAACGCCAATTCTTGAAAAAGACATCATGCTTTTAAAAAGTGGAGGGTCAGCAAAAGGTAAGAAGACTCTCAAAGTGATTGAGTGGCACAATAACCACAAAATTAAGCTCAAGTATGTCAGAGATTATGAGAATGGCAAAGGATAGGGCAAGGTTCAGATCCATTCTTCATAGGGTTGCTATGAGTTGTGATCAACTTGATGCTATCAACAATACAACAGTGCTGTATGAATATCTGTATATTATGTAAATATATCCATTTATATAATAGAACCAACAGGTGGAAAACAGAATTCCTGGGGTCCGGACCATGCCATTCTAAAAGGGATCCCAGTGGAGACGCCTGAACACAGTGGAAGAGACAGATTTTCTCTTGTAACATAATTATTGGCTAATCCAAGATGGAAGTAGATATCAGAGAAGGTTCTAGAAAAGAAATCTTAGAAAAGGAACAGTGGATAATTGTGTGCCAAAAAAAAACGTTAGTACTTGACACTTATTTAAATTTTTAAATGGCTATACTTTCTGTAACTTTCAATTTTGTTCTGTAGTTTTCTCCTTGCTCTCTCCAGGATCCTCTCTTGTGATCCCTTTAAGATTAGTATAGAAGTGGTAGCCAGAAATCATCCAGTAGAAATGCACTTCTTCTTATTGTTATATATCCTCTAGTCAGAAGTAGCTCATAAAAACAACGATACCATGTTAACCCAGTAAGAATAGCAAAATTCAACAAAGCAGCAAATAGCAAATGCTGGCGAGGTTGTGGAGGAACTGGAATCCTTGGTGGGAGTGTAAAATGGTGCAACCACTATGGAAGGCAGTATGGTGCTTATTGAAAAAGTTGGAACTAGAAATACCATTTGATCCAGCAATTCCACTACACCCTAAAGAAACCAGAACTGTCACCCAAGCAGATATATGCATCCCCATGTTTATTGCTGCTTTGTTCACAATAGTAAAGAGTTAGAAACAATTCAAGTTGCCCATCAACAAACAGATGGACAGAGAAGTTGTGATATGCTGCATTAAAAAACAAATAACTCATGAAATATTATACAAAATGGGTGACCCTGGAGGACATTATGCTTAGTGAAATATCTTGGTCACAAAAGGACAAATTCTGCATAGTACCACTGTTGTAAACTGGGACTGACATCAGTTTGGGGAGGGAAACTTAGAAAAGAGGGGATAAATAATGTATATTTCATTGAAACAGATGAGGGAGAGAACTGTTTAAAAGGAATATGTTGTTGTTTTGTGCCGTCGAGTTGTTTCCGACTCATAGCGACCCTATGCACAACAGCCCTAAACCCTGTTCTATCCTGCGCCAACCGCACCGCCTCTGACAC
>NW_006399760.1:27588026-27588874 GCF_000299155.1 Elephantulus edwardii | reverse complement strand
CCAAAAACGTCGACTGCTGACATTTTTCTTTTGACCAGTGTCTCTTAAGTTTAGTTGTGCTGTCTCCAAGGGAAGGTGACATGTCCTGTAGAACTATAGGATTAGATTTTTTTTTATGACAAGATTACAGAAAAAGAAATGCATAGTAAATTGGACTGTGGACTTGCGGGGATTGTATAACACTGAAAGAATTTTTTTTCTTTTCAAAGACAAAAACAAACTGGAAGGGAGGGTGGGCAGGGAGGAAAAAGTGCAATAATGAATGAATGGGGGGATGTTAAATGGAAAGAATATGCTGTAAAATTTATATATGTTGCATTGAAAAATCGTTTAAAAAACAAAAAAAAAGAAGGAATATTACCTACAAAAAAAAGTTTAAATAAAAATGAAGTCACTCATAGCTGACCCTCGGGAAGTTTTCAGAGGCTATACAATGCTATAAGAGAGGAGACTGACCATCTTTCTCCCAAAGAGTACCTGGTGGATTCCCGTCACTTGCCTTTGGGCTAACAGCACATCTCCTTACCCAATAGGCCCCTGGAGATCCTTAGAAACTCTCTTTTTTTGTTATGTGATGTACAGTTGGAATCAATTCACAGCTGAGCCTCTAGCGGGTATCCAGAGCTTGTAAATTGCATGGGAGAAATTGCCTTTCTCCTTTGTAGCAACTGGTGGACTTGTACTGCTTGAAAGAAATCCACAAGAATGTTAAGAAGTAGGAAACAAAACATTCCCACTGACTTTTGACATAATTACAAAAATGATCCTACTTGCTACCTTCATAAGGATTTGTGGGACTCGAGACTATTGCTCTTAGTGAATCCTCTGAGTCTGGAACTAACCTCATT
>NW_006399760.1:27581022-27586071 GCF_000299155.1 Elephantulus edwardii | reverse complement strand
CCACTAGCAAAACTCACAAAAGAAAAGAGAGAGAAGACGCAAATAATCCGAATAAGAGATGAATCAGGTAACATCACAACAGACCCAACTAAAATAACCTCATTCTTTAGACTCAATTTTTAGCCAAACAGCAGACATGTTTATAAGGTAAAGAATAACATTTGAGAGGTGCTTACTGATTATCACAATTAATAATATCAAATAAAAAAGGGTGTTTCCCCAGGGAGAAAACTCAGTTGGCAGAAACAGGATAGAAGAATGCATGGAAACTAAAATAACAGGAAGAAAGTGGGAGGAGTGCTATTAAAATGTGGGGACTGAGATTTACACTATAAAATAATATCTATAGGAAAATCAATTGCTCTTTATGCTTTACTCAAAATAAAATGAAATAATTATATTCTATAAAATTTAAAAAAATAAAAATTTAGACTTATTACATTAAACCTTAATGTTTTTTGCTATTTTCATATATCTTCTTATTAAATATCAGTTAGATAAAGTCAAGTGCTGACAAATAGTAGCTTAAAAATTCATTTTATAACACTAAGAAAGACAATCACAAGATTTTTATACAGATCTTTTAGTAAAACAAACTACTTACAAAATACTGTATTTCCAAAGAACTCTAGTGGGTTATTCAAAAGGGTGTTGTGCTGTTAACCAAAACACAGAACATCTTTCAAAAGTTCAAATCCAACAATCTCTCTTCAGAAAAAAAAAATATTTGTAGGAAATCTCTTCCTGTAAAGATTCATAGTCTCGGAAATCTAATAGAGGGTTTCTATGAGTCTTAACTGACTAAACTGCAGGAAGTTTATGTCTCAACTACCTATTGCTCTTAGGTTATGAATAACTAGATGTTTCAACAACAGGATGTAACAATGAAAATGCAGTCTCTTATAATACCTGTCAGGCAATATTTATAGGCATGATTTATAGGTATTACTTGGTTTATGCTTTTATTCTATACATAGGTGTTTTGTTTTGTGCTTTCCCCCCTTAATTTCTCTATACTTACCATTTTTCCCTTCAGAGTACTTGAAACACCTGGCGATAGAATAATTCAAGTCTGGGGTTTTTTGTTTGTTGTTTTTATCTCTGATTAATACAGACTCCCAAGTTGGACAATAAAATTAATTAACTTCAGACTAAAATAATAGCATTTCAGAAAAATAAAAGTATTCACCATACCAAAACATTGCAATGTGTCCATACCTCAGAAAATAAAACATAATAATTGGAAACAATTTAAAATGGCCAATAATTTATGAACTCTTCTAATGCTTTTTAAAACTACCAAATGATTATACTTTATATTTGAGTATTACATCCTAAATAATTGAAAGTTTGTATCTAAGATGCATTGCTTATGCATATTTGGAGACATCAAAGGGAACAAAATTTCATGTCAGTCATCAACATTTAAACTGTACTTTTAAATGACAGTATTCTTCCCTTACTGAGGTGAAGCATCTGCCTGATTTTAGAGTATTCAAAAGCACGGTATGTATTTAAACTTGGTAGCGTTTCTTGTTCCAAGCTAGCCTATGAGAAAAAGAAAAGTATAAGTTTTGTATGTTGTTGTTGTTGTTGTTATGTGTCGTTGAGTTGCTTGCGACTCATAGCGACCCTATGTACAACAGCCCTAAACTCTGCTTTGTCCTGTGCCTATCGCACTGTCTCTGACACTCCCATCCCGATTATCCCAGTCACTGAATCAATCCACTTCATAGAGGGCCTTCCCCTCCGGCGCCGTCCCTCCACTCTCCCAAGCGTGATGTCCTTCTCCAAGGACCAGTCTCTCCTCACAACATGTCCAAAGTATGTTAGAGAGAGCCTCAGAATCCTTGCCTCCAAGGAGCCCCCCGGTTTAACCCTTTCCAGGATGACTCTGTTTGTTTTCCTAGCAGTCCATGGTATTCTCAATACTCTTCTCCAGCACCACAGCTCAAAGGCATCAATTCTCCTTCTATGCATAACAACTGATTGCGAAGACCATGGCCTGTATCAAATGCACCTTAGTCTCCAGAGAGACACCATTGCTCTTCAGTACTTTGGAGATGTCCCTAACAGCAGACTTTCTCATGACAATGCACCTTTAAATTTCCTGGCTACTGGTGCCAAGAGTGTTGACTGTGGAGCCAAGCAAACTAAAGCTGTGTACAGTCTCAATCTCTTCACCATCCATCCCGATGCTGCCAATTGGTCCAGTGGTGAGAATCTTTGTCTTCTTGACATTGAGCCTCAATCCGTATTGAACTAATTTTTGTATAGATGCTAAATTTACATTAATTGAAATATAAGAAAATAAGCTGATGAAAATTATCAAATATGAAATAATTGTATGATTACCAAATATGAACTTTATCTATTTTCATAAACTCACATTAGTGCTATCTGTGTATGACATTTCATTAATGGACCAATTAGAGAATAGATACCAGTTGGCTTTTAAATTTCTAACAGATGGCTATCGGATCAATCTTAGAATTTTCTTTTAATTCCTGTAACACTTTGTATGATTTGAAAACAGCAGAAAGTTAATTCTCAATTAGAAATATTTGGATAATATATTTTGATGGAAACTCTTTATGATTGTAAGTTGACCAATTAGATGTAATTATGGAGAGAACTTAGAGATAAATATATTCCCAGTTGGAAAATCGCTATTCTTCTGTTTTGTTTCTTAGTTATAAACTCTGTGCCTCCAGTATTTTAAAAGTTTAGGATTCTAATGATGGTGAATTAAAACCACAACAATTTGGAACATAGAGAAATTTTAATGTGTTGCAGTTGGTACCATCAGTAAGATAGCAGGAGTGAGCTTTATTAGATTAGTTTACCTACCCTTTGACTGTAAAATTCAAGCTGTTCTTAAACATTATGTGACGTTGATTTCTACAACTGGAAATTTTTGCAAAATTTCACAATCCAAATTTTTATCTTCAGTATATCAATGGATTAAAAACCCAAAATTTAACAAATATCTCCTCACTAATTTTACCCATTCTGATACTACTTATGTCCACAGCTTTAGTTTGCTTGGCTCCACAGTCAACACTCTGGGCACCAGCAGCCAGGAAATTAGAAGACGTATTGCCATGGGAAAGTCTGCTGTTAGAGACCTCTCCAAAGTACTGAAGAGCAATGGTGTCTCTCTGGAGACTAAGGTGCGTCTGATACAGGCCATGGTCTTTGCTATCACTTGTTATGCATCAGAGAGTTGGACAATGACTAAGGAAGATAGAAGGAGAATTGATGCCTTTGAGCTGTGGTGCTGGAGAAGAGTATTGAGGGTAGTATGGGCTGCTAAGAAAACACAGTTTCATCCTGGAAAGGGTTAAACTGGGAGGTTCCCTGGAGACAAGGATTATGAGGCTCCCTCTAACATACATTGGACATGTTGTGAGGAGCAACCGGTCCTTGGAGAAGGACATCATGCTTGGGAGGGTGGAGGGACAGCGCAGGAGGGGAAGGCCCTCTATGAGGTGAATTGATTCAGTGACTGGGGTAATCGGGATGGGCGTGTTGGAGACAGTATGATTGGCACAGGACAGAGCAGAGTTTAGGGTTGTTGTACATAGGGTCGATATGAGTTGCAAGTGACTCGACAGCACATAACAACAACCAGAACCATATTGAAGTGAAAACAATAAGATTATATTTTCCAAATAACATTATGCACTTTTGTCCTTAAATTTTTGTCTAGCAAAGATTTCTTTACCTAAAAAAAAAGTAAAATAGCTTATATATTGAATCTTGTATTTAAGAATTTCAATTTACTGCTAATTAAGTCTACTGTTATGAGGTGCTCAAATAACTGGATTGACATCTCATAATGCTTGAAGCCATATCATTGTTTAGATCCAACTAATTCTCCATAAGTTTTTAAACTATACCTTTTCTTAAATTTTCAATCTATAAAATATGTAGCATTTTATTGGATTGCATCTATAAAGTATAGATATAGACAAGGAATGTATACACAACTCTCTTGTGTTTTATGTGTGGGTTGTTGTTGTGTGGTTTTTTTTCTGTTTGTGTTGGGTGTTTTTTTGTATTTTTTAAACCTGGCTTTTTAGACCTTTGAAACTTATTTAAAACAACTGTTAAATTTATATCATTTTTTCTTGAAGACAATTCAGTTGATTATTGTGTGTTTATCAAACTCCAAAGAAAGGTGACCCAACAGATTGCAGAAATTATCAAACTATATCATTAATATCACATGCAAGCAAGATTCTGCTGTAAATTATCCAAAAACGTTTGGAACAATATATATCAACAGAGAAGTGCCAGATATGCAGGCTGAATTTAGAAGGGGTCGTGGTACCAGGGATATTATAGCTAATGTTAGATGGATCTTGGCAGAAAGTAGAGAATACTGGAAGAATGTCTATCTGTGCTTCATTGACTATGCAAAGGCTTTTGACTGTGTGGATCACAGTAAGCTATGGCTAACTCTGAGAAGAATGGGAATCTCAGAACATTTGATTGTGCTAATGCGAAACCTATACTTGGACCAAGAGGCAGTCATCAGAACAGAGCAAGGAGACACTACATGTTTCAAAATCAAGAAGCAAGTCCATCAGGGATGTAGTTTGTCTCCATACCTTTTCAATCTGTATGCAGAACAGATCATTGGAGACGCTGGGCTGTACGAGGAGGAATGTAGCATCAGGATAGGTTGAAGAGTCATCAACAACCAGCGTTATGCAGATGACACAACCCTGCTTGCTGAAACTGAGGAGGAACTGAAGCACTTGCTGCAGAAGTCAAGAACTTCAGCCTTCAATATGGATTAAAGCTCAGTATCAAGCAAACAATGATTCTCACCACTGGGCCAATTGGCAGCATCAGTATGGTCGGTGAAGAGATTGAATAGTTAACAGTTTTCGTTTACTTGGTTCCACAGTCAATATACTTGGTACCAGCATCCGGAAATCAAGAAATGAATTGCATTTGGAAAGTGTGCTGTCAGGGACCTCTCCAGAGTACTGAATAGCAACAACGTCAGGCTGGAGACTAAGTTGCGCCTGATCCAGG
>NW_006399760.1:27566928-27580922 GCF_000299155.1 Elephantulus edwardii | reverse complement strand
TAGACAGTGAATAGGGATGATAGAAAGAGAATTGATGCCTTTGAGCTATGGTGCTGGAGAACAAATAGTTTTGTCCTGGAGAGGGTGAAGTCAGAATTCTCCTTGGAGTCAAAGATTCTGAAACTGTTGACAGACTTTGGGCATGTTGCAAGAAGGGACTGGTCCTTGGAGAGGAACATCATGTTTGGGAGAGTGGAGGGATGGTGCGGGAGAGGAAGACCCCCGATGAGATTCTGTGATTGGAGTGGTGGGAATGAGTGCGTTTGAGACGGCGAGGCTGGCACAGGATAGAACGGGCATTTAGGGCTCTTGTACATAGGGTCGCTATGAGTCGCAAGGGACTCGATGGCACATAAAAACAAACAACAAGGTTTGTTCTAGACTCAGAGATTTTACTTTCTATATCTTATTAATTCTCACACCATTAAACCATGAAATTGATCTTAATTTTTTAATTTTTTTAATGACACTTTTGGGTGTTTTTTTCCCTTTTTTCTTTTCAATGTGCTCTAGTGTGGGGGAGGAGGAGGTAAGAAAATCATTTATTTTGTTTTTAGTTCTTATTCTTTCTGATAATCCTTTCTCCTTATCTTTTGTTTCTCTTCTGGAAAAGCAGATTCTGTGGCTTGTATCATGCCTGCCTGTTCTGGGAAACATCAATTTGTGATCAATTTTTTATTATCATCTTAGTATAAACTATAAAGGATAGTAAGCTTATACTGATAGTTTATAAGAAATAATTTTTAAAAGGGGATAATAATTATAGCATATTCATTTTCACTCTCAGAATTGTTTCTGATTCATAACTACCCTCGATCAAATTTCTAGGCTGTATATATTAATAAAAGCAAATAGATGTCTTTCTCCCATGAAATAGCTGGTGAACTCAAACCACTAGACGCACAGCTTCTTTTACATGTTGCTATTTGAAAATCTAGAGAAAATGGACAGATTCTTATACATTCATACCATAACTATGTTAACACAGACAGAAGTAGAACATTTGAACAGATTCATTATAAAAGATTAAACAGGTCATAAAAATTCCCAACAACAACAACAACAAAAGACTGACTCAGATGATATTCCTCATTAATTCCACCAAACATTCAGTAAAGAATGATCACTAATCCAAATAAAATTACTTCAGTATATAGAAAAAGAAAGATTGCCTCTAGATTCCTTCTATGAAGCAATCATAACACTGGTACTAAAACCAGGTAATGATATCACCAAACAAGAAAACTACAAACAAGTATCCATATAAGTATAAATTAAAAAATCCTTCACAAACTTAGCCAATAGAATACAACAGCATATAAAAAGAATGACTTGTCATGCTCACATTGAATTCATATAAGATATGCAAGAGTGGTTCAACATAAGCAAAACAATCAATATAATTCACCACATTAACAAAACAAAGGACAAATAACCACAGGATCATCTCAAATGATGCAGAAAAGACATTTGGCAAAATCTAAAAATCTAACACTTTTTTTGTTTTGTTACTAAAATGCTCAGTAAAATAGAGGTAGAGGAGAATTCCTCAGCATAATATTTAAGAGCATATATAAAAAAATCAATAGCCAATATTAACCTCAATGAAGAGAGATTAAAGGTATCTCCTTTGTGAACAGGAACCAGAAAAGCACACCTATTAGGACCACTCCTATTATGTGCCATTGAGTGGAGGCAACTCATAGCAACTCTATTAAACAAAAGACATGAACAATTGCATCACTTTCATCCTTTCTCCTGTTATACGGTTTCCAGAGGCAAGCTATTTCAGAAGTGGATATCACTACTGCTTCCAAGCTTGTTTTAATTGAGGAGCTCCACCAAACACTGTCCACCATAGGTAACCATTATCACATTTGACACATCAGTGTCACAGTGTTCAGCTTCACAGAAACCACGAGTTAGCTCTGTACAACAAGTGGACAGACCAGGGCTATATGGCCTAGAACAATGTTTGACCAAAAACAATTAAAAACAAAATGAAAAATAAAGCCATAAGATCCTCAAGCATTCCATATGCGTCCCTCCTCAAAACACAAGAGGCCATCCTAAGGTCCCGCTGGAACTGAGATATGTACATATTAAAGGGAACTCTAGTGGAATAATCATAGCAAATTGCACTGTTAACGCAAAAATTTGTTCCCTGTGGTCAGTTGTGTAGAAAAAAATTAACAGTCTCTTCCCATTATAATTTACAGATTCAGAGAAATGATGGAGGGTTTCTATAAGTCAGACCCAACTCATTTGAAGTGAATACATATAAAATTTCTACATTTCATTTACTTACACGATTTTAAACACTAGTATATCTGTCATTCTGTATAGCCCTCCTTGTTTATGTATTTCTAGTGTTTCTCGAAAGAGAATGGTTTTGAGAATTGTGGTAATAATCTGCATTGCAAATATCTTTCTCATTGAGTGAATTTCCTTATAACTGAATAGGGATGTATTTCTTTACCTTGTTTTTAAAAAATCAAAATGTATCAATGTTATAAAATATTCTCATATATTTTCTTTAAAATTTTGTCATATTATTTACAACAATAACACAACAATAGTTATTTATCCCATCTATAATTTCTTTTTGCTTATGGAATGAGGTAGGTACCTAATTTATCATTCTCCATATGGTGAGCCAATTGTCCTAGCACCATATATAGGAAATGTATGTTCTTTTTGCTGATGCATAACACTTCTGCCTAAAATTACCTTCTAAGATATTCAGGGATCTACTTATGATGCATGGTCATGATTTCTTTTTTTTCTTACCAGTCCCTTTGGGCCATAGCATAAATATATATGTATAAAACATAATGATCTAGTAAACTAGTCAGTAAATAATCTCAATTCATGAACTGTATTGTTTCACTTAGCCAATAAAGTTTAAAACGTGGTAGAAAAACTTCCAATGTTTTTATAAATCTTATAAATATCTTGATATGATTAAATTTATCATTTAATATGAGGAAAATTATTATCTCTGAAATATTGGATTTTCCCATTCTGCAAAGTAGGATTTTTCCTTAAATTTTTCTTTGTGCTTTGAGTGAACATTTTTCAAACCATATTGGATTTCCCTCCCCGATCTTTAACTCATGCATATTTTGTCCCATATTTCTAAATCTTTATTTATAATTTTTTCTCATATGCTTTAGCAACATTTTATTAATGTATTATTTTTTATCTTGTACAGTATTTAACATTACAACTTCTAGAAAGAAAAAATTAGATGTGGAGAATAGAATTTTAAAATTATATTATCTATTTGTTCTTAATGCATACTATTAAATTTCAAATATGTATTTAAAATTGGAAATGTCATGAATTTTAGTAATTTTTGCTAATTTTAAATATTCTATATATATTAATATTTTAAAAACATGAATAATCACTTTTTTTTACTTTTAATCCTTGAACTTAATCTACTTCAATACTTAATGTACTCAGGTTAAATTTTCTCTTTACGTAGTTTTGAAAAATTATATCTTCCTAGAAACTTATAATTTTATCTAATGTCTTCTAAAAAATGTAATTCTTGGTATTTTATCACACCTAATGTCTGTATTTCTTTTTGTTTCTAACATTGCTCTGTTCCAAGGACTGCTTCCTGGTCCAAATATAGATTTCCTATAAATAAAATCAAATGTACTGGGATTCATATTCTCCTCAAGGTTAATCACAATTTGGGTGCTCTACACAGACAAATGTCTTTGCATAGTCAATGAAACACAAATAGATATCTCTCTGGCACTCTGTGCTTTTTGTTAAGATCCACCTGACATTGGCGATAATGGCTCTAGTACCTCGGCCTCTTCTAAACCCAGTTTTTGGTAGTTCTCTGTCAATGCACTGTTCCAGTTGTTTCTGGATAATCTTCAGCAGGATTTTGCTTGCATGTGATATTGTATGATAATTTCCACTCTCTATTGGGTTAATTTTTTTTAATGGAAATAAATATGGGTCTCTTTTAGTCAGCTGGTCAGGCATTTGTCTTCTAGATTTTTTGGCAGAAGGTGGTGACCATGTCTACGGCAGTATCTGTTTGATGAAATATGTCAGTTGGTATTCCAGCACTTTCTCAGACTCCATTTTTTACCAAGTCATTCAGAGCAACCTGAACTTCCTCTTTTATCATCATTGCCTCTTGATCATATGTTGTTTCTTAAAATTTTTCTGTGACAGTCAATTCTTTTTGGTGTAGTGTTTCTGTATACTCCTTCCATCTTCTTTTAATATTTCCTGCATCATTCAATATTTTATCCATAGCATCCTTAAGTATTGCAACTTGAGGCTCAAATTCCTTCTTTAGTTCCTTCAGTTTAAGAAATGTTGGGTGACTACAGCCCTTTTGATTTTCAGGCTCCAGTCCTTTGCATATTTCTTTATGCTTTGTTTTGTCTTCGCATTCTACCCTTTGAAATTTTCTATTCAACTCCTTAAATTCTTGATTTCTTCCTTTTGCTTTGGCTTCTTGGCACTCTAGTGCAATATTAAGAATCTCTTCTGACATCCATTATGATAATTTCTTCTTCTTCTGTCTTTGTAATGACCTTTTGCATTCTTCATGAGTGATACTCTTAATATCCTTCCACAGCCCATCTGGTCTTCATTCATTAGTGTTCAAGACCTCTCTAACCTGTTTCTGAGTTGGTTTTGAAATTCAGGTAGGAGACCCTCAAGATCAAATTTTGATTCCTGTGGATTTGATTTGATCTTCAGTTTGGAGACTAATGTGTGCCTGATCCAGTCCTTGGTCTTCAACAATTACTTGCTATTCATCAGAGAGCTGGATAATGGCTAAGGATGACTGAGGAAGAATTGATGTCTTTGTTTTGTGGTGCTGGGGAAGAGTCTTGAGCATACCATGGGCATCCAAGGAAACAAATAAGTTTGTCTTGGAGAGGGTAAAATCAAATTTCTCCTTGGAGGCAAGGATATTTTAGCTGTCTGACATACTTTGGATAAATGACCAGGAGGGACCGATTCTTAGAGAAGGAAATCATGCTCAGAAGTGTGGAGGGACAACACAGGAGAGGAAGACCATGATTGAGATGGTTGTATAAAGTAACTAGGGAAATGAGGTAGGTATATGCGAGTCAGAGAGACTGGCTAAGAACAGGGCAAGCTTCAGAGCTTTGCATAGGGTATCAGGTGACTTGATGACACATAACAGCAATAACAACATTGCTTTGCTACTTATTATTTTACTATTGTTATTGTTGTTGTATGCCTAGAGTTGGAACCAACCTATAGCTGATACTCTAGTGGGTTTTCAGAGGCATTTAATCACATGGGAGGAGATTTCTCATCCTTCTCCCACAGAACAGCTGATAGCCTTGAATCTTGTGCCTTCAGGATTACAGCACATCTTCTTGCCACGAGGCTGCCAAAGCTCCCTATTCAGTATATAGTAAAATTAATACTAGATATTATAATGATAGAATATATTGTAGCTAGAAGAAAAAGGTAAGCCCTTCTTCAGCTACTGCTAAGTGGATACACAAAATAAGGAAGATTTTTTTGTGTGTGTGTGGAATGCTTACTGTAAGTATTAGAACTAGATAATATGGGGTATAGCCTGAAAGATGATTAAGCCCTTGAGTACTCTGAGGAGGTTTACATTTGAACATATTTGTATATCCACTTTGGGATTTTTATTGAAGAGGTTTACATTTGGAGGTATCCAGAAAAGATGCAGGCTTAGTTTGAACATGTTCCACTAGTACAGCTGACCCAGCATATACAAATGTATGGATAAATGCAAAACAGTTGCCAGCTTGAGAAGTAGGAAGACATGAATTAAACATGAATAAAGATGATACAGCCCTGCTTTCTGAAATGAGGAGGACCTGAAGCACTTGTTGCAGAGCGACAAGGACTGCAGCCTTCAATATGGATTGAGGCTCAATGCCAAGAAGAAAAGATTCTCACCAATGGACCAATTGAAAGCATCAGGATGGATGGTGAAGAGATTGATGTTCACAGCTTTAGTTTGCTTGGCTCCACAGTCAACACTCTTAGCACCAGTAGCCAGGAAATTAAAAGATGTATTGTGATGGGAAAGTCTGCTGTCCGGAAACTTTCCAAAGTTCTGACGAGCAATGATGTCTCTTTGGAGACTAAGGTGCGTCTGATACATGCCATGGTCTTCGCAGTCACTTGTTATGCATCAGATATTGGACAATGACTAAGGAGGATAGAAGGATAATTGATGCCTTTGAGCTGTGGTGCTGGAGAAGAGTATTGAGGGTACCTGGACTGCTAGGAAAATAAAGAGATTCATCCTGGAGAGGGTTAAACTAGGTGGTTTCTTGGAGGCAAGGATTCTGAGGCTCCATCTAACATACTTTGTACATGTTGTAAGGAGGGATCGGTCCTTGGAGAGGGACATCATGCTTAGTAGTGCGGAGAGACAGTGCAGGAGGGGAAGGCCCTCTATGAGGTGGATTGATTCAGTGACTGGAGTAATTGGGATGGGTGTATCGGAGATAGTGCGATTGGCACTGGAAAGAGCAGAGTTTAGGGAGACACTACTGCTCTACAGTACTTTAGAGAGGTCCCTAATAGCACACTTTCCCATGGCAAAATCTAATGTCCTGGCTACTGGTGCCAAGAGTGTTGAGTGTGAAGCCAAGCAAACTAAAGCTGTGAACAATACCAATTTCTTACCATCCATCCTGATGTTTTCAATTGGTCCATTGGTGAGAATTTTTGTCTTCTTGACATTGAGCCTCAGTCCATATTGAAGGCTGCAAGCACTTCAGGTCCTCCTCAGTTTCAGTAAGCAGGGTTGTGTCATCTGCATAATGCAGATTGTTACTAGATCTTCCACCAATCTAGACCCCACATTTCTCCTCATAGAGAATCCTGGATGATTTGTTCTGCATACAGCTTGAAAAGGTATGGTGAAAGGACACATCCCTGGTGTCCCTTCCCAATTTTGAACTATGCAGTATTTCCTTGCTCTGTTCTGATGATTGCCTCTTGGTCCAATTATAGGTTTCTAATTTGGACCATCAAGTGTTCTGGGATTCCCATTCTTCTCAGAGTCAGCCACAGCTTGTTATGATCCACAGAGTCAAATGCTTTTGCACAGTCAATGAAACACAGATAGACATTCCTCTGGTATTCCCTGGTTTCAGCTAAGATCCATTTAACATCAGCTACAATATCCCTAGTATCATGACCCCTTCTAAACCCAGCCTGGACTTCCGGCAGTTCTCTGCTGATGTGCTCTTCCAGTCATTTTTGGATAATCTTCAGTAGAATCTTGCTTGCATGTGAAATCAATAATATTGTTCTATAGTTTCCACACTCTGTTGGGTCACTCTTCTTTGGGATGAGAACAAATATAAATCTCTTTCAGTCAGTTGGCCAAATGGTTGTTCTCCAGATTTCTTGGCACAACTTGGTGAGCAGCAACTGTTAACTGAAATATTTCAATTGGTGTACCACAGCAATGGGAATTTGGAATATCAACACCAACAAGGAAAAGGGAATAGCTGGTGTCTTCAGAGATTCCTGTGCTAAGCAAGCTAGAGCCTCCAGGTGTAGCAGGAGCTGCCACAGTACAGAACTGGAGACACCAGAGTGAGACAGAAGTGACCTTGGGACTGCTGCCCTATGGAATAAGGTCAGAAGTTTTCACCCAAGATTGTTGTATTGCAGTAAGAAGCCATAACTTGTAGCCTAAGGACTTTGCAACAATGACACAGCCAGGAGACTGAAGGTCAAAGGATCTGTGACCACACTGGAGAAGCTGTCTAGACATTGTATCCTGTTGACAATCTGAACTATAGTTTGTTATCTTCCTTAATAAACCTGTAATTTTGAGTACATTCTGTGAAGTCTGAGTAGCTATTAATGGATTTTGCATCCAAAGTTGTTGTTGTTAATTGCTGTCAAGTCGAACATTACTCAAAGCAACCCTATGAACAAAAGACCTGAAGACTTTCTATAACTGTTGTCATTTCTCAAAGTTCATAGAGTTCCCAGACATATTGTTTAGGAAGTAGATGCCACTCCTGCTTCCAAAGCTGTTTTAAACTGGGAGCTCCACCAAATACTGTATACCATGAAAAATGGTTATGCCATTTGATGCCCCAATGGCACAAGGTTCAGCATCACAGCAACCCCAAGTTATCTCAGTACTTGACAGAAGAGTGTTGTACACTTAGAAGAATGTTCCTCAAAAATATAGTAATAACCAACTTTTAAATGCAAAGGTCCTCGAGGAGGTCTTGTTGACTCTAAACAAGAAGCTTCAATATAATATGTTGTTATTGCTGTTGTTATATGCCCTTGAGTCACTATGTACAGGAGAGTAAGACTCTGGATGAAATGGACTTAAACAATATCTGGGACAATGGGGTTTGGTTTGTCAGAATTAGTGAAACTGGTTCCGTCCAGGGAAGAGTTCAGAACTGCTGTACATAGAGTCACTACAGATTATGTCCAATAGGACAGTATAATTGGTGCTGGAATTAGTAGAAAGAAGAGCAGGAATTTGGAGAGAATGTCTGACCTCTTGGGAATTGATTTTGGTGTTGTTGATATTCTTGATGAGTCAGTTCTCCCTTATACAGTTGTTAGTAGATGTTAGAAATGTCATAGCCATGCTATCTATACTCATTTTACACATATTGTTTGGAGTACTGGTGGGACAATATGGGACAGTGGTAAGAAATTGCACTATCAACCCAAAGGCACACAGTTTGAATCTACCAGCTCTTCTGTGGGAGAAAAATGGGCAATCAACTCTCTTAGAAAACCTTCTGGAGGGTCGTTTATGAGTCAGGAACAGCTAGATAGTACATAATAATGATAATTTTTAATTAATACATTTTTTCATACTTGAAAACAAAGAAAGAGGATGATTTTAGTATAATGAATGAGAAATAAGTATAGTAAATGCATCTAAACCACAGGAATCACCAACTCTGCACTTTCTGGTTCAATGTATTAATACTTGCAGAAAATAAAAAAGATTCGACATAGTGGTGATATTAAATATGCATTTGGATACTTATCAATGAACAGTTGGCCTTCTTTGGTATTTAAAGATTAGAAATGTCTCTAACTCCTAGTAACCGATAAGTATTTAACATTGATAAAATTCCTATCACATTTTCAAATGAAAAAAATTCTTTAAATTACACAATGTGTCATTTTCTTGTCTTTGGCACTATCTCAGCATTAGTCAAGTTTGTTTGCAGACAATTGTTTTAAAATTTTTGTATATATAAAAATCAAATCAAATAAATACCTTTTAATTAATTCTTGATATACATGGTAAAGCTAATGTTCAGCAGTCAAAGGAGGTTTCTGTATCCCAAAGGTGTGCAGTGCAAGGCCATCAGCTATTCTATGGGACAATGAAGAGCTAGTTCCTCCAGTACATTTAACTGCCTCTGAAAACCTTCCAGAGGGTCAGTTATGGGTCAGTTTTGACTCTATAATACAGAACAAAAACCTCCTAGATCTAGCTCTCCAATGTTAAAACAAAGACAAAACAAAACAAAAAAATCCATTTATTAACATGTATTTATCCAGTCTGATCTGGATTTAAATGTACATTCGGTATTAATTTTGCTGATTAGTGCATAGTGGAAAATACTTCTAAATTAAATTCAATTTTGTCTTATAACAAATGTTTGTCCATATTTTAAATAAGCATTCAATTCTTGATTTAAATTTTAGAGTAAAAGATGTTAGAAGGCTGTTTATTATAGTGCACAAATTGAAAAGAGAGTCTAAATTTAGAAAGTATTACAGGATTGATGCTAAGAATCTGAATAATGAAATGCAAATACTGGTTTAAAATTTAAATAACAAAATGCCATCCTTAAAGTATCTATTAAGCCAGTGATTGTTCATGGCACTATATTAAGCCTTGACAAAAATTAAATGTCTTCAGATACAATGACATCTGTTACACTGTACTTTCCCAAGGGATAAGAATTACGGAATCTATTTTAAAAATTCTTTAGCAATTTAAACTATCATGGACTTAATTACAAATAAGGAGCAAAAAAGGTGTTATGTATCACAACCAAAGGTCCAAAATCTCTCTATTAATTCTATGTGTTACTGTTAAGTTAACCTGAATTACTTAATGTAAAGCAACCACATGTATGCACATCAGGACAAAACACTGATCATAACAATTATTGCCATGTATGTATCCACTGTTACAGCCATTGTGTCAGATCATGTTGTTGATGCATGTAAAAACATTGCATCCAGTATGAGTGCCTAGCTTACACTATTCTATAATGTGGAAAAAATCTTCATTAAAAACATCAACAGCACAAAATCGTCCACTTTTTTCTATTCTAACTCCAGCCATCTTTCCCATAGCTTCTGATACCCTACAGAAGGTTCACTAATTGATTACAAAGACCAATAAATCCAACAGGTAATACTCACAATTGTAAATTTTCTAGGGGACTAACAGGCTACAATTCCGGTTGGAAACACTCAGCATATAATATTCAATTGTTGAGCATATAGTATTCAATTGTTGTTGTGTTGTTAGGTGCCGTCTAGTCATAGACAATTTGTAGTGACCCTCTGAAAGAAAGGCCTGAGCACAGTTTGTACATAGAGTCTCTGGAGGCAAGCCATTTCGGAAGTGGATGCCGCTAATATTCAATTAGGACAGCTTTATATCAGGCTGGCTTTTAGATAAGCCGCCTTCTAACCTTCAGCCTTCAGATTTGGGTCCTGCCTCATAAATCTGAACTAGTAACTAAGTTTCTTTGTTGTTGTTGTTAAGTGCTGTAGAGTCATAGACCCACGGTGACCTTACAAACAAAAGTCTTGAACACAAAACTTTCATTTTTTTCTCCAAGTTCATCGAGTTTCCAGTGGCAAGCTTTTCTTTAAAGTGTATGCCACTCCTGCCACTCCTGCTTCCAAGCCAGTTTTATTCTTCAGGAGACTAAAAAAAAAAAAGACAGACTGGCAGACAAAAGCCTTTCTAAACACTAGGCCAAAACCAATTCACTCACACCCTGTTGTGAGCAACAACCACATCCTAGTCTCAACCGCAAACCCGAAGAACACCTTTACAGAATCCGGCCATTCCAACCATCTTCCCAGCCTAGATATAGCCTCAGATTGGTGACCAAAAGCCTTTTTATTTTTTATTAATTGATATTTTAATGAAAGATTATAGAGAACTTGGATTTCCATTTATTCATTGTTGGACATCCCCCCCTTTCACTCCCCTCCAGTTTGCTTTTCTATTTGAGAAAAAAAAAATCTTTCATTGTTATATAATCCCCACCTTCCCACCCCAATACATTTTACTAGGCAGCTCTTATTCTGGACTGTTGCCAAGCAAATAATACTTAATTATATACACACCTTTTAAAAAATTCTCTCCCTCATCCCTTTCAATGCAGTGTACATGATTTATTCCCTCTTTTCTAAGTTTCCCCCCAAACCTAATGCCAGTCCTGTTTTATAAGGGTGACACTCTTCAGTATTTGTACTTTTGTGATTGAGATATTTCATTCTAATTAATGTCCTCCAGGGTCACCCATTTTGTATGCTATTTCATGAGTTCCTTGGTTTTCAATGTTGCATTATATTCCATTTTGTAAATATATCCGTTTTTCCTATCCATTTTTTTAATTGATGGCACTTGTGTTATTTCCAACTCTTTGCTATTGTGAACAAAGCAGCAATAAACATAGGTGTACATATATCTGCTTGGATAGTAATTCTGGTTTTTTTAGGATATATTCCTAGTAGTAAAATTGTTGGGTCAAATGGTATTTTTATTTGCAACTTTTTGAGAAAGCACCATACTGCCTTCCATAGTGGTTGCACCGTTTTATACTCCCACCATCAGTGAATAAGAGTCCCAGTCTCTCCACAACCTCCACAGCATTTGCTGTTTGCTGCTATGTTGACTTTTGCTATTCTTACTGAGGTGAGATAATATCTCATAGTTTTGATTTACATCTATCTTAGAACTAGGGATTTTGAACATTTCTTCATGTGTTTGTTCACCATCTGAATGTCTTATTTAGTGAAGTATTTGCTTATATCCTGTGCCCATTTTGGAATTGGGTTATTTACTTTATCTTCTTGTGGTGCTTGAATATTTTATAAATTCTATATATAAGTCCTTTATCAGACATGCAATTACCTAATATTATTTCCCAGTCTGTGGTTTTCCTTTATACCCTGTTGGGGTTCTTTGGATGTGTGTAGGGGTTTGAGTCATAGAAGGTCCTATTCGTGTATTTTATTTTAGGTTTTTCAGGATGCCTGGGAGACTGTTCATGTTGTGATTAGATCTTCTAGAGTTATTCCAAGCTTTTCTTTAATGAAGTTTATAGTCCTTGGTTTTAGTCCTAGGTCTTTGATCCACTTTGAGTTGGTTTTTGTGTATGGTGTGAGGTGTGGGTCTTTCTTGAGTTTTCTGAAAATAGTTTTCTAATCTTGCAAATACCATTTGTTATAAAAGGCTATCATAAATCTACTTGTCTGATTTCATCCCTTTGTCAAAAATCAGTTGACCATAGGTAGATGGGCTGATTTCTGGGTTCTCAAATCAATTCCACTAATCTAAGTGTCTGTCATTGTACCAGTGCCATGCTGTCTTGTCCACCAGGGCAGTGTAGTAATCAAGGAGTGAGATGCCTCCTACCTTGTTTCTCTTTTTAAGGAGTGCTTTGCTTATTTGCGGTTTCTTTCCATTCCAAATTAAATTGGTGATTGCCATTTCCATCTCATTGAAGAATGGAATTGGTATTTTTATTGGGATTGTATTGAATGTGTAAATTACCTTTGGTAGTATTGCCATTTTTACAAAATTGAGTGTTCCTATCCAAGAGCAATGACTAGGGAAGGAGGATTGATGCTTTTGAGCTGTGGTGCTGGAGAAGAGTATTGAGTGCATCATGGACTGCTAAGAAAACAGACAGATTCATCCTAGAGAGGGTTAAACTTGTTGGCTCCTTGGAGGCAAGGATCCTAAATTCGTCTGGCATACTTTGGACATGTTGTAAGGAGGGACTGGTCCTTGGAGAGGAACATCATGCTTGGGAGGGTGGAGGCACAGTGTAGGAGAGGAAGGCCCTCTATGAGGTGTACTGATTCAGTGACTAGGGTAATTGGGATAGGTGTATCGAGACGGTGCTATGACACAGGACAGAGCAGAGTTTAGGGCTGTTGTGCATAGGGTTGCTATGAGCCACAAGCTGCACCTAACAACAATAATAACACATCCAAGAGCAAGGTATATTCTTCCATTTCTCCAGGTTTCTTTTTGTTTGTTGTACTAATGTTTTGCAATCTTTTAATAAATCTGTTGTCTTTCAAATTAGATTTACTTCCATGTACTTAATCTTGTGATTAGCTATTGTGGTGGGCATTGTTTTTCTTAGCTCCAATTCTATACTCTCTTTGTCACTGTAGAGAAATCCAGTTGATTTTTGTATGTTGATCATGTATCCTTCCACTTTGCTAAATTTTCAACTATCCAGTAGTTTTCTTGGTGAGTATTTAGGATTTTCTAAGTAGACTATCATATCATCTGCATATAGAGATAATTTTACCTCCTCTTTGCCAGTTTGGATACTTCTAATTCTCTTCTCTTGTCTTATTGCTATTGCTAAGACTTCCAATACAATATTGAATAGAGAGATGATAGTAGGCATCCTTGCCCAATTCCTGTTCTCAAAGGGAATGACTTTAATCACTCTGCATTGAGAACAATATTGGCTCCAGGGTTTGTGTATATACTTTTTAGTATGGTGAGGAAATTTCCCTCTGTTTCTACTTTGTTGAGAGTTTGAATCAGCAAAGGGTGTTGGATTTTATCAAAGGTATTTTCTGCATAAATTGATAGGATCATGTGGTTCTTGATTTTTGCTTTGTTAATGTGGTGAATTACACTGTTTTTCTTATGTTGAGCCATCCTTGCATACCTGTTATGAATCCCACTTGGTCATGGT
>NW_006399760.1:27552935-27564874 GCF_000299155.1 Elephantulus edwardii | reverse complement strand
AGTTTCTTTCTGATAGTTCTATCTTTTCTTGAGAGTTGTGTATTGAAGTGTTATAGTCTATTTCCTTTTTTAGTTTGGTTTTGTTTGTTTTATATATTTTGCAGCTCAATCATTTGGTGCATATTTATTATGGTTAGGTTCTCTTGTTCTATTTACCCTTTAATAGTTAAGTAGTGACCTTCCTTGTCCTTTGTGATGGTTTTCACAATGAAATTTATTTTATCAAAAATTTATATTGTTACTTCTGCTTTTTTCTGGTTGCAATTTGTTTGGTATATTCTTTCCCATCCTTTTATTTTTAGTCTTTCTTTATCTTCACTTTTCAGGTGTGTTTCTTGTAGACAGCATATTGATGGACTTTGATTTTTTTTTTTCCAATCTAGTACTCCTTTTCTTTTCAGTGGTGCATTTAAACCATTGACATTCACTGTGATTATTGAGAGGCAAGTTTTTATGGCTATCCTTTTGTTGAGTTCTTTTGGGTGTTGTCGCTAGTTACTTTGGTCCATCCTGCTTTCTGTGGCTTCTCTGTAAGAAGGATGTCTCTCAATGTTTCCTGAAAAGCTGATCTTTTTTTTAAAAAAAAAACTCCCTTAGGTTCTGTTTTTCTGGGAATATTTTGATCTCTCCTTTATATTTAATGGACAGTTTTGATAGGTAAAATATTCTTGGTTGACAGTTGTGTGCTTTGAGTATTTAATATGTGTCATTCCACGCTCTTCTTGCTCACATGGTTTCTGATGAGAAATTAGCATTTAATCTTATGTACTCTCCCTTTTAGGTTACTCTTTGTTTCTCCCTCAATGCTTTCAGAATTTTTCCTTATCTCTGATTCTGTCAAAGTTGACTTTGATATGCGTTGGTGTTTTTATTTTGGGTCAATTCTATATTGTGCTCATTCAGCTTCTTGAGTATATATGCTTTCATTCGTCATTGTGCCTGGAAAGTTTCCTTCTAGTAAATCTTCAAGAACTTTTACATGCCTTTACTTGTTTCTTCCTGTTCTAGTATTCTGCTTGTGTGCCTATTATTCCTTGTGATAATGTCTTACATTATTCTTACAGGTGTTTTTTTGTTTTTTGTTTCTTTTTCCTTCCTTTTTGATTCTGATTTTTGTTCTAGATGATCAGTGGTGACAATTCAATCTTCAATTTCACTGGTTCTGTTTTCCCTTTCTTCAAATCTTTTCATGTCTCCCTCTATCATGTTGACAACATGTGAAACATTGGACCTTATATTTTTGTTTGTGGTTTCTTGTTTTTTCCAGAGCATCTAATGCCTCATTTGTTTTATCTGCAGTGTTTTGTATTTTTTTTTTAAAGCTCCTACTGGTTTTTGCTTGCAGTGTCCTATAATTTCTCAAGTTTTCTTTCACCAGTTAAAAATACTCAATTATTGTTCTTTGAAATTCTGTGTCAGAAAGTTCCATTAGACTTTCCGGCTTCAGGAAATTCAGGAATAACATTGTGTCCCTTTTGGCATGTAGCATTTTGCTTTGGGGTTGTATAGGGCTTAAGGGATCCTGCTTCTTTTGTGGCCTTGTTGTGGTAGAGTTTTTCATGCCTGAGGCGATAACAGGTTCTTTATCTGAAGTCACTGCTCCAGAAGAGAGTTGGACAGGTGTGTGTACAGAAACACATAAGGTGGGGGCACACACAGACACATGCAAGGGCAGGGCACTCACACAGATGCACATGAGGGAGGGGGTCATGCATGGGGACCTTAATAGGAAACCAGGAAGCCTTGGTTTTCTCCTTGAAAATTGAGTCTACCACCCCAGTCGAGCTCTAGTTGTGTCACTCCCTTTTGCTTAAGATGAAGGGGTACCATGTGGTCCAGCAGTCACCAGTGATCACCCCTCTAAGTACCCAACTCAAATTAATGCTGTTCTGCTTGCTCTTGGTGGATGGGTCCTAGCATTGCTCACTGCTCCCCACCAGCTCACTGTTCCCTGTGGGGGCTCACTGCCCTCCACCAAGGCTCACTGTTTCCTGCTGAGGATTGCTGTTCCCTGCTAAGGCTCACTGCTCCCTGCCTAGGCTCACTGCTCCTTTGGCTCCCAAACTAATTGTTTTAATAATGGTTTTCACTCAAATTTCAGCTGTCCTGCTTGCTTCATGCACATTGCTCCATGCATGTCACTCCATCCAAAAAAGCCTTTTAAAATGCAAAACCAAATCCAATCAGCTCACACCCTGTTGTGAGCAACAGCCACACCCTTAATTTTACTAATATACACTGCTCTCTTCAATCTGTCAGTAAACACCCAGTATGTCAGTAAAAACCCTGGGCTCTGACTTCATGAAGCAGTTTTTTTTAGTTCAACTCTCTAGTGCTTGTTTCTGTTCTATGCCATCTCTGCTGATCATTCTGCCACTCTCAATCTTGGTTTTGTTCCATTTCACACAGAAACTCTGGCCCAAAGGATATGCTGCAGTCTCTGTCTCTACTTTCTTTCTTGTTGTGATATCCCACTTTTCTCTCTTTATATCTTTTATTTTTCTGTCTGGTGGGATGGGAAAGTGAACAGTTATCTTATTTGCACACCTTATTTGAATGTACCCACAGCGAAGCTATTTATAATTTTAGTAAACTATCTTGTCCCCTTTGGGAGTTCCAAATAACTCATACTTGTATGATTCCATTCAATTGTGAAATGAAATCAAAGTCAATGATTATAAAAGTCATAGTGCATAATCTGTTACGTTGTGTATCATTAAGTTCATAGCTGAACATCCAGCAGTAAATCACACAGAAGAATTTGTTCATCTTTCTCCTGTGAGCAGTTGGTGGATTCAAACCATGTACTTTTGAGTTGGGTACACATGTCCTTACCACTAAGCTACCAGTGCTCCCTTTTAACAAGTTTATTCTGATAAAAAAGTATATTTGAAATCTTCTGATTTCATAGGTAGATGACATAGAATCTCATCATTCTCACTATTAGTGAATATTCTGACTCTACTCTTTACAAGAAAGATTTGTTCACATTTTGTTATATCAAAGTATATTGGAATATTCTTAGTTGTTTTGATTTTCTGTACAATTTTTGTAAGCATATGAGGCAATTGAAAATACTATGGCCTGGTTCAGGCACACCTTAATTCTCAAAGTAACATAGTTATTTCTTAAAACTCCAAAGATGTACTTTGTCAAAGGCAGTATGTTGGGGTTTTTTTGTTGTTGTTGTTGTTTTGTTTCTTTGTTTTTCTTTTTCTTTTAATTGCTTCCATGGACATTGATTTTAGTTACTTAGATGGAATTCCTTCACAACTTTAACTTTTTCTCCATGAATGTTGCTTATTGGATCATTTATCAGAATGTTTGTTTCCTTTCTACTGAGGTGTAATCCATTCACAAAACTCTAAGCTTGATTTCATCAGTAAGTTATTTAAGATCTCTTTGCCTTCAGGAAAACTATCATTTGCATAATTTAAGATGTTAATAAATCTCTCTGTACAATCCTGATGGACACATTCTTCTTCACATAGTACAGTTTCTTGTATTATTTGCTCTGCATACTAATTGAGTATATATAGTAAAAAGATTCAATCATAGCACATCGTCGCTGACTTAAAAACATGTACTGTTATTTTCTTCTTTTCTAATGATTATCTCTTCATCTATACAGAGGTTTTGTATGAGCTCTATTAATTTATTAAGATTTTCCATTCTTCATAGGTTGTTTGTAATGGACCATGAGAGAAAGATGTCAGTAGTAAATAAAGCACAAATTGACATCTTTCTCAGCCACGTGGAATGACACAATGCTTATAACAATGAAATCAACCTGGCAACAATTATGAGGTTGGTACAGTATCTGACAATATTTCTTTATGCTGTGTGTAGAATAACTGTTAGCTGGAACTTGCTTTTAGGCTTCATATTTCTAGTATTCTCTACTTTCAGAAAGCTCTATCAAGTATCAGCAATGGAACCCTTTGCTTTTATTGTTTTAAGAGTCTGGTTTGAATTTCTGGTAGCTCGTTGTTAATGTATTATTACCAGCATTTTTAAATTATCTTCACAAGAATGTTATACAATTATCATGCTCAATTATTTCTATATTCCATTTAATTATATTTCTTTGAAATGGGCAAACTACTACATAAAATATTTCAGAAAAGAGAAAAAGATGGAATTATCCCCAACTAATTGTATATAGCAAACATTTTCATGATATCTAAAGATACCAAAGCAAATAAAAGACTATAGACCAATATCTCTCATGGTCATAGATGCAAAAATTCTAAAAAGAAAAAGAAAATCCTAGCCCAAAACAACTCTGAGATATCCTCTCACTCCAGGAAGAATAGCAAAATTCAAAAGAGCACCAAACAACAAATGCTGGAAAGGTTGTGGAGAAACTGTAACTTTTATTCACTGTTGGTGGAAATGTAAAATGGTGTAACCACTCTGAAAGGCAGTATGGCACTTTCTGAAAAAGTTGGGAATAGAAATATCATTTGGCCCAGCAATTCCACTACTGGGAATATAGCCTAAAGAAACCAGACTGTCACCCTAGAAGATATATACTCGTGCGCATGATTATTGCTGCTTTGTTCACAATAGCAAAGAGTTGGAAATAACCCAAGTGTCCATCAGCTAATGAATAGATAGAGAAGCTGTGGTATATTCACACAATGGAATATTATTTAGCACTGAAAAACAAAGAACTCATGAAATATTATACAAAATGGGTGACCATTGAGGACATGATACTGAGTGGAATATCTCAGTCACAAAAAGATAAAACCTGTATAATGCCACTGTTATAAAACAAGACTGAGTAGTGGCTGGGGGGAAACTAAGAAAATAGGGGATAAATAATGTAAATGGTAATGAAACAGAGAGGGAGAGAACTGTATAAAAGGAATAAATGTTTAATTATTATTGATATGACAAGATTCCAGAATAAGAGTTGCATAGTAAAGTGGTCTTGGGAGAGGGAGTACTGTATAACAATGAAAGAACTTTTTCCCCCAAAGAAAAAAGCAAACTAGGTGTGAGAGGGTCCAGAGAGGAAAACGTCCAACAATAAATGAATCAAAATCCAAGTTCTTTATAAACTTACAATAAAATCTTAATTTAAAATAAAATCCTGGCCAATAGAACCAAAAAGTACATTAAAAAAAATTCGCCATGACCAAGTGGGATTCATAACAGGTATGCAAGGATGATTCAAAACAAAACTACAACAACAACAAAATCAGTGTAATCCATCACATTAACAAAGCAAAGAACAAGAACCACATCATCCTGTCAATTCAAGAATAAAAGGTCTTTGATAAAATCCAACGCCCTTTCATGATTAAAGCACTCAACAAAACAGGAATAAAGATCATTTTTTTCAACATTGTCAAAAATATATACACAAAACCAAGATCCATCATTGTTCTCAATGGAGAGAGATCAAAGGTATTCCCTTTGAGAACAGGAACTAAGCAAGGATATCTATTACTACCTCTCTTATTCAATATTGTATTTAAAGTCTTAGGGAGAGCAACAAGATAAGAAAAGGAAATAGGTGGTATCAAAATTGGCATGAAGCAAGTAAAATTACCTCTATATGCAGATGACGTAATAGTATACTTAGAAAACTTTAAAGACTCAGTTAGAAAACTATTGGACATAGTAAATCAATTCAGCAAAGTGGCAAGATACAAGACTAATGTAAAAAAAAATCAACTGCATTGCTCTACAGTGACAAAGAGAATACAGAAATGGAACAAAGGGGAAAAATACCTATCACAATAGCTAACCAAAAAAATTCAATACTTGGAAGTAAATATAACTAGATACACAAAAGACCTATTCAAAGAAAATTATAAAATATTTCTACAAAAGAGACCTGAAAAAAAAAATAGAAGAATATAACATGCTCATAGATAGTAAGATTCAATATCATGAAAATGACAATTCTACCAAAGGCAATCAACAAATTTAATGCAATCCCAACACAAATACCAATTCCATTCTTCACCGAGATGGAGAAGGCAATTTATAATATCATCTGGGATGGAAAGAAAGTCCAAATTTATAAAAGAGTCCTGATAAAAGAGAAACAAAGTAGGAGACATCTCACTCCCTTAACTCGAATTCTACTACACAGCTCTGGTAGTCAGGACAGCATGATACTGGTACAGTGACAGATACATAGATCAATTGAATAGAATTGAGAATTCAGAAATCAACTCAGCTATCAACTGATATTTGGCAAGGAGACAAAATCAGTTATGTGGGGAAACAAAAGCTTCTTTAATAAATGATATTGGCAAAACATACGAAACTCCAGCAAAACTCATACCTCACATCATACTCAAAAACTAACTCAAGGTGGATCAAAGACTTAGGGGTAAGACCAAGGGTTATAAACTTTTGGAGCAAAAATTGGAAGAACTCAAGAAGTTCTAATCCACAATATGAACAGTCTTCTAAGCATCTTGAAAAACCTACAACAAAGAAAGAATAATATAGATTAATGAGACCTTCTAAGAATCAAATCCCTATGCACATTAACACACACACACACACACACACACACACGAACAGCCACATCCCAAAAACAAACTTCTCCAATAAGGTAGAAAGGAAAGCCACAGACAGGGAAAAATATTTGGTAATGACATATCCAATAAGGGACTCATATCCAAAATTTATAGAATACTCCCGCACCTCAACAAGAAAAAAAAATAAACAGCTCAATCACAAAATGACACAGGATATGAACAGACTTTACCAAAGAAGACATTCAGATGGCAAACAAACCCATGAAGAAATATTCAAAATACCGAGCTCTCAGAGATGCAAATAAAAACAACTGTGAGGTATCATTTCACCCCAGTAACATAACAAAGTTCAGCTGAGCAGCAAATAACAAATGCTGGCAAGGTTGTAGAGAGATTTGAACCCCTATTCACTGCTGGTGGGGATCTAAAATGGTGCAATTACTGTGGAAGTCAGTAAGGCACTTTCTTAAAAAGTTGGAAATACCATGGGAGCAGCAGTCTCACTACTGGAAATAAAACCTAAAGGTACCAGATCTGCAACCTAAACAGATATAGGTACATGCATGTTTATTGCTGCATCATTATTCACATTAGCAGAAAGAGATGGAAGTAACCCAAGTGCACTTCAGCAAAGGAATGGATAGAAAAACTATGGTCTATTTATACAATGTTATACTACTCAGCACTGAAAAATAAGGAACTCATAAAATATTACACAACATGGGGGACACTGGATGACGTTATGCTGGGTGAAATAAGAATCATATTGATTATACCTGTGGAAGGAAACACTAGAAAAGCTCAAAATCAGCAGTCAAAACTAGGCCAAGGGTGGACTGTGAGGTTAGATCATCGATTACTCACATGTAAGTTCAAAACAAGTCCCAAGATAACTGAAATATGATCATGAATCTATTCCATCTCAATTTCAAAATCACCTCAAGAATAGGTTTGAAGCATTGAGCACCAATGATCGGAGACAGTTGAATTGTGGAATGACATAAAGAATATCATCAATGAAGAGATCAAAGGTCATTACAAAAACAGAGGAGAAAGATAAAAAAACTGAAATGGATGTCAGAACAAAACTCTGAAAATTGCACTAGAGGGCTGAGAAGCCAAAACAAAGGGTAAGCACGCTGAAGTAAACAAGCTGAACAGAAGATTTCAAAAGGCATCTCAAGAAGACAAAGTAAAGGAATGTGCAGAGAGCTACAACTGGAGAATTAAAAACGGAAGAATTCACTCTGAATGTCTCAAGCCGAGAGTATGACTGAAGTAACAATTTGCAATGTTATTGTTACTGTTGTATGTGCCATTATGTTGTATGTGACCCTATGTAAAACAGCCCTAAAACCTGCTCTATCCTGTACCACTCTTATTGTCTCTGACAAACCTACCACCATTACCCTAGTCCTAAATCAATCCATCTCATTGAGGGTCTTCCTCTCTTTCACTATCCCTCCACCCTCCCAAGCATGATATCCCTCTCCAAGGACTGTATATTATAGCGAATTATAACATATTGTAATGAGAGGTGCAAAGAAATGGAGTTGGAAAGTCAACCAGGAAGAACTCAATCAGCATTTAAGTTGAAGGAACTGAAGAAAAAATTCAAACCTAGAGTTGCAATACTTAAGGATGCTATAAGTATAATGTTGAATGACCAAGGAAGCATAAAAAAAAAAAGATGGAAGAAGTAAAGAGTCACTCCATCAAAAAGAAATTGGCTAACACAGAGAATTTAATGAAAAACATGTGGCCAATGCTGATGAAGGAAGCTTCTCTGAAGTAATTGGCAAAATATCCAAAAACGACTAAAACAGCACAGCAGTGGAAAACTTCCAGACGTCAAGGATGGGTTTAGAAGGGGTCGTGGTATTAGGGATATTATAGCTAATATTAGGTGGATCTTGGCTGAAAGCAGGGAGTACCACAGGAATGTCTATCTGTGCTTCATTGATTATGCAAAGCCGACTGACTCTGAGAAAAATGGGAATCCCAGAACACGCTAATGCGAAACCTATACTTGAACCAGGAGGCAGTCGTCAGAACAGAGTAAGGGAACACTGCACGGTTCAAAATTGGGAAGGGTCAGGGAGGTGTCCTGTCTTCATACCTTTTCAACCTATATGCAAAACTTATCATCCTGGAGGCTGGGCTCTATGAGGAGAAATGCGGCATCAGGATTGTGGAAGATCTATCAACAATCTGCATTATGCAGAAGACACAACCCTGTTTGCTGAAACTGAGGAGGACCTGAAGTTCTTGCTGCTGAGGGTCAGGAATTGCAGCCTTCAATATGGATTGAGGCTCAATGTCAAGAAGACAAAGATTCTCACCACTGGACCAATTGGCAGCATCAGGATGGATGGTGAAGAGATTGAGATTGTTCACAGTTTTAGTCTTCTTGGCTCCACAATCAACACTCTTGGCACTGGCAGCCAGGAAATTAAAAGATGTATTGCGATGGGAAAGTCTGCTGTTAGGGACCTCTCTAAAGTACTGAAAAGCAATGGTGTGTCTCTGGAGACTAAGGTGCATCTGGTATAGGCCATATGGTCTTTGCAATCACTTGTTATGAGTCAGAGAGCTGAACAATGACCTGAGGGGATAGGAGAATTGATGCTTTTGAGCTTTGGTGTTGGAGAAGAGTGCTGAGGGTACCATGGACTGCTAAGAAAACAAAAAGACTCATCTTGGAGAGGGTTAAATTGGGCTGCTCCTTGGAGGCAAGTATTCTGATACTTGATCTGACATACTTTGGTCAAGTTGTAAAGAGATACCAGTCCTTGAAGAAAGACATCATGCTTGGGAGGGTGGAGGGCAGGTGCAGGAGGGGAAGGCCCTCTGGGAGATGGATTGGTTCGGTGACTGGGGCAATCGGGATGAGTGTGTTGGAGACAATGAGATTGGCACAGGACAGAGCAGAGTTTAGAGCTGTTGTACATAGGGTTGCTATGAGTCACAAGCGACTCGTCGGCACATAACAACAACAACAACAACAACAATTTGGCTTGGGACTTTTGAACTAGACCTGGACTTTCATTATATGCTATTCTTTGCCTCTTCCACTCCTCAACCAGTTTCCCTGTATTTACTCACAATTGCGAGTAAAGTCTGTGAGTAAAGTTTCATTGAACATTCAGTCCAATAATTGGTAAAATAGGTGTAGAAGCATTAGAGTAGCATGTCTGATCATGTAGCTATTTGTTTGGTACTAAGGATAGGGATAAGTTCCCTTTATGAAGCAGGTAAAAGTCAGACTTGGCCTTCCTCGTTTTGTTATTTACACAATAACAAGGGGAATTGTATTAGAATGAAGTTATCTATGATAGAAACTAAAATTCCCTGAATTTGTTTTGAAGTTTGTCTTGTAACCATATACAACTATCCTCCATATAATCAAATATACAAAAGAAGTCTTTTCAAAAGTAACAAACACTTCATGGAAAGTATTTTACTTTAAAATATAATAATGTAGTGTATGTCTTAAATATATAATAACTTTAGGGCAAACCCATAATATATTAACTAATCTCAGTAATTCTATTGTTGCTGATGTATGCATATCACTACTTTACTCAGGGAAGTTTTCTGGTGACATAGTTCATAAGAAATTATGTTGCCAACTCACAGGGTGATTCTCTAAATGTTGAAATTCACCAGTAGCCCTGTAAGAGAAAGATAAGTAGGTTTACATGTTGTTGTTATGTTCTTTTGAGTCACTTTTGACTGATAGTGACCCTATGTACAACAGCCCTACAGCCTGCTCTATTCCAATCTTATTGCCAATCTTACTGTCTCTGACACGCCTATCTGACACACCCCAGTGACAGAATCAATCCATCACATCGAGTGTCTTCCTCTCCTGCACTGTTCTTCCACCCTCCCAAGCATGATGTCCCTCTCTAAGGACTGGTCCCACCTTGCCACATGTCCAAAGAATGTCAGACAGAGCTTCAGAATCCTTGCCTCCAAGGAGCAGCCTAGTTTCATCTTATCCAGGACGTACTTGTTTGTTCTCCTATCAGTCCATGGTATATTCAATACTCTTCTCCAGAACCAAAACTCAAAGTCATCAACTCTCCTTCTATCATCCCTAGTCATTGGCCAGCTCTCTGAAGCATAGCTAGTAATGGTAAAGCATGGCCTGTATCAGGTGCACCTTAGTCTCCAGACTGACATTGTTGCTCCTCAGTATCTTAGAGGTCTCTGACAGCACACTTTCCCAATGCAATTCATCTTTTAATCCTGGCTGCTGGTACCAAGAGTGTTGATTATAGAGCCAAGCAAACTGAAGCTGTCAACAATATCAATCTCTTTACCATCTATCATGATAGGTTCACATTTATTGGCAGTTAGTGCAAGAATTTGTTTTTGTTATAACCAAAAATGTGTTTACATGTGAAAGTGTATGTGCTATGAAATATCACAAATGAATTATTATATTGAAGTCTCTGAAAAATAGGATTTTTTATGTGGGTAAAAATATAAAGTAGTGGTTAAGAAGCTGAGCTGCAATACCAAAGGAACTCAGTTCTAATCCACAAGCTGCCTCATGGGAGAAGGATGTGTAATTCCCTTTTTTGTGATTAGCTGGCTCTGAAAACCTGCCGAAGTTCTAACTTGAAGGTAATCAACAGCAATAATGGTAGAATGAGTTCCCTATGTTTACTCAAAGTAAACATTTGTTACAACAATAATCTCATTATATCAAGGATCCTGAGGATGGAGAAACACTGGCTATTATTTTACTTTATAGTATATGACTTCGCATGTGAAAATTATTGAACAATATCATTGATATCAAATGCAAGTAAAATATTGCTGAACATCATCCAAAATGGCTACAATATTGATGGACAACTTCCAGAATTTCAAATGGGATTTAAAAGAGGTCTTGGCCAAGAAATAAAATTGCTGATTTCAGATGAATCCTGGCTGACAACAGAGAATGCCTGAAGAATGTCTATTTGTGTTTTATTGACTATGCAAAGGCATTTGACTGTGTGAATCGTTACAACTATGGTTAACATTGAGAAGAATGTAAATCCCAGAACATTAAATTATGCTCACATAAAATCCATAACTAGACAAAGCAGCTGGTATCCAAACAGAATATGTGACCCTGCATGATTTAAAATAAGGAAAGGTTCATGTGAGGCTTGTATCCTTTCTTCACAGCCATTCAGTCTGGACACTGATCAAATCATTAGCGAAGTTTGATTAAATGATTGGGAATGTAGTATCAGGATTGGAGGAAGATTTATCAACTACCTGTGCTATGCAGGTGACACCTTGAATGCTTAAAGTGATAAAAACTTGATATAATTAATACAGAGGATCCACAGCTACAGCCTTAAATATAGATTTCATCACAACATCAAGAATTAAGAGAACAAAAATCTTCACCACTGGACTGATAGA
>NW_006399760.1:27549273-27552054 GCF_000299155.1 Elephantulus edwardii | reverse complement strand
AGCAATGAAAGAGTAACTAACTGATGTATATGTAGTTAATTTATGATGATATGTATCCTGCTATGATACTGCAAGTTAAGAAGTTATACCTCAAATTTCAGATACAAACAAAATCAGTCATGGTGGACTGTTTTCAAGAATCTTCCATACTGTGACAGATTTGGATAAAAGGCCAGTGATCTACTTCTGCTAACCAGTCATGCAATACCCTACTGACTGAAAAAGAATATAGTATGATATGTTAGGTTTTGCTCCACCCAGGGTTGCTATGGCCGGGTTGATAGATAGAGCGTGGTGCTGTTTGGACAGGTGTTGTGGCAGTTTTCAGATGTGAAGGACTGCTCTGCATCCAGGAGCTAGGCAAGCCAGGCTTGGTCTAGGGTTTAAGGCGGCAGCAGAGGGCTTCAAGCGTGGAAGGAGAAGAGGGGAGAGGCTGAACACTGTGACACTGATGTGTCAAATGCGTTAATGGTTGGCTACCGAATGTGGACAGAGAGTGGGGTGGAGCTCCCGGATTAAAACAAGCTTGTGAATCGATGGCACTTAAAAACAATGGTATATTATGTTGATTGATGATGAGTCCTCCAGGGTGAAAAGCACTCAAAACACACAGAGGCTATGACAGCAAATACAGCTATATTAAGAATCATGATGATAAAATAAGACTGATGATTAAAAAAATAATAAGAGGTTAATGTTTTGCTCTATGATAAATAAGATCACCATGAATTGGAGCTTACTCTATAGTTATTAACTATATACCTAACTAGTGATATATTAAAGGTATTACTATGTTAATATCTTGGTATTTAGATATATGTAAGAAGAAAAAGTGATGCCTTTGAGTTGTGGTGTTGAAGAAGAGTATTGAATATCCCATGGAGTGCTGAAAGTGCAGATAATGTCTCAGAAAAAGTACAGCCAGAGTCCTCCTTGAAGGCAAAGATGGAAAAAAAAAACAGCTTTGTTTTTCAAGTTTGGGCATGTTCCTAAGTGAGAAGGTATTCCTTAGAAAGGGACATTATGCTTGGTAAGGCTGATGGTCAGTGAAAGAGAGAAAGCCTGCCAATGGAATGGATTTACACGGTGACTGCAGCAATGGACTCAATCAAGTGTATCAGAAATGGTGAGGATGGCACACAATAGGACAGGTCTCAGGTCTCCTGTCCATAAGGTCACTATGAGTAAGATTTAATCCAACAGCACCTAACAACAACAATTTCCTTCCTCTATCTAACTGAATTGACAACACCTGGTAGAAATAACATCCAATTGATGAGTCTCAGAAACAGATTTTCTAGTGTCCAATTTGAAGGCTATGTTTTTTATAAGAAAAATCAATGATTCTTAATCTGATAGAAAAAAATCCAAAAATATAAAATGAGTTTTCTTAAGATTTTGGTAAAGTAGAAAATACCAATGTTTTCAAAGGCAACTAAAGACATGTGTGGTCAACCTCAATCTATACCTGTCAACCTTGAAAAGCTACACAAAACCCTCAAAGTGGATTCCAGTAATATAAAAAAAAAAAAGCTATATTACTTTTAGGTTTAACAAAACCACACAGAAATTAGCAGAATGCAGGGTGAAACAAAGAACTTTAGATATGACAATGAAATGACAGTCTTGCATTATTTTGTTTTTATGTTCCATCAAATCATCTGTGACTTATAACAACCCTATGTAGAATTGGTTTGAACCCTGGCCTACCCTAAGGCAGTCTCACTGACTCTGACTCACCCCAGTTACTGTGTCAATCCATCTCATATGGGGTCTTCTCCCCTGTGCTGTCTCTCTATCCTTCCAAGTATGAGATCCTTCTGCAAAAACTGTTTCCTCCTGGCCACATGTCCAAAGTTTGTGAGATGGAGCTTCAAAATTCTCACCTCCAAGGAGAAACCTGGTTTCATTACCCCTAAGACAGACTTGTTTATTTTCTTGGAAGTCAAGGGTATGTTCAATAGATTTCTCCTAGCACCACAACTCAAAGGCATTGATTCTTCTATAGTCATTCTTAGCTATTGTCAAGCTCTCTAATGTATAGCAAGTAATTGCAAAAACCATGGCCTTGATCAAGTACACCTTAGAATCTAACCTCACTATCTTCTCCATCTATCATGGTGTGGAATATTGGCCCAGTGGTGAAATCTTTGTCTTCTTGAGATTGAGCTTCAATCCATATTGAAGATTACAGTTGACCTTCTATAGCAAACACTTCAGGTACCCCTCAATTTCAGCAAGCAAGGTCATGTTATTGATGGATCTAAGGCTTTTGTGTGGATCACAACAAATTTTGGCTAACCTTGAGAAGATTGGGGATTCCAGAATACTTGATTGTGCTTATGCAAAATCTATATTTGGACCATGAAGAAGTCCTCATAGAGCAAGGAAATATTGCAAGGTTCAAAGTCAGTTAAAGAAGTGTGTCAGGGAGCCATTCTATCTCCAGACCTTTCAATCTTTGTTGTCGTTGATTGCCATCAAGTTGACCACGACTCATAGCAACCCTATGAACAAAAGACTTGAAGCCTTTCTATAATTAACATCATTTATCAAAGTTCCAGAGGCATGATGTTTAGGAAGTGAATACCACTCAGAATACATTATTCAAGAATCTAGACTTTATGAGGAGGAATAAGTCGTCAGGATTAGAGGAAGACAATCTATATAGGTGGTTGTTATTGTTGTTATGTGCTGTTGAGTCAACTGGTGCGTCTGATACAGGCCATGGTCTTCGCAATCACCTGTTATGCATCAGAGAGTTGGACAATGACCAAGGAG
>NW_006399760.1:27531396-27548898 GCF_000299155.1 Elephantulus edwardii | reverse complement strand
CAATAACAACAATAAATTGGACCTCATAAAAATTAATAATTGTTGCAAAGCCCATGTAAAGATCTTGAAAATATGAGCAAGAGACTGGGAAAATATATTTACTATTCGTCATATTTTCCAATAGATTTTTAGTTAGTATATTTAAGAGAACATACAAAGCTTCACAGAAAAAAGCACACAAAACAATTGAAAAGGAATAAATGAATGAGGACATGAATAAATATTTCACGGGGATTTATCTATGTCAAATAAGGTTATGAAAAGATGTTTCCCTAATGACTACAGTAGTTATTAGGGAAATTTAAATTAGACTCACAGAAGTTATCACTCTAGACCTACCAGAAGAGCTAAAATAAAATCATGACAGTAGTAAATGCCTGTCAGGATATGAAAACTCTACATCACATTACTGGTGGGAATATTAAAATCATGCATCCACTCTCAAACACACTAGGGTGATATTTTAAAAAACACACAATAAGCCAAACCATTATATATATATATATATATACACAAGTATCATGCAATTCAACAATTGTGTACTTTAGCATTTATCCCACAGAAATAAAATCACATATTCATACAAATACCTGTACACATATGGTCTTGGCAATTTTACACATAGTAAGTCAAACCTGGAAAGGGCAGATGTACTTCGATGCTGAACAGTTTAATTAGAGACAATATGTTCAAATGAACAAACTTTCTGATACATGCAACAAGATGAATAAATTTTCATTGATCTTGTGTGAGTTCACAAACTTAAGCTTCAAAAATATTTACATTATTACTTTTGTGTCTTAAAATGAATTCCTTAAACTGACATCCTCAAATAGCCAGAAATAAAAGAGCATGTGAAGGGAGAGGTCCAGGATCCTAGCCTTAAAAGATGAGCATATTAATTTATTTTCATTGATTTATTTATTGTTGTTGTTGTTGTTGTTAAGCATCGTTTAGTCCCAGGCGACTTATAGCAACCCTATGAATGAGAGTCCTCAATGCTTGGGTGTCTTTCATCCTTTCTCCAGGTTCATAAGATTTCTAGAGGCAAGCTATTAAATACGTATTTAAATAATATTTAATTCTTTAAAAATTTAGAAATCTTTGATCTGAGAAATCCCAGGTGCATATATCAGTAAACAAGATAATCTTTTATCAGGTTTACTCATTTATATAACAAAGAGTTACTAACATAAGCTATGTTCCAAGTATGCACCAGGAACTAGGGTACAGAGTACAGAGTACATAACAATTACATACAAATTGCATAGTAAGGAAATATGGACTTCCAACTGAGGGGAATGCAAGGGCAAAGCCTAAAAAAAAAAAGTCCAACAATTTAAAAAAACCCATATTCTCATTTCATCATTTGCTTTTCATCTAATTTATGTCTGTCTTCCTAATCTTACATAAACAACTGATTTTCAAGTTATGACAGGGACATCTATTAAATAGTATACACATGCAAAGGAACAAAAACAGTATATGAGTATTAAGAGGTAATACAACTTGATATATTTTCATTTTATAATCTCATAACCATAGGTTCAAAAATAGAAACATTACAAAGTTCTCTCTTTTGAAATATCAAATCTAAGTGAAAATGTCCCATTTTGAGTTCAGATGATTGTTATTATTATTTTTAATTACTATTGAGTTGATTTTGACTCATGGCCACCCACGTGGGCAGAGTGGAAATGCTCTGTCATGTTTTCAAGATTTCAATCCATAGAAGCAGGTCACTTGCCTGTCTTCTGAGTCTTCTCTGGGTGAATTCAAACAGTTAACATTTTGACAGTTTCCTCTACCCAGGGACTCTTTTGACTATAAATTCGAGTTACCAAGTAACATAACCAAACAAACACGTAAAAATATGAAAACGTATCACACAAAATCAGAGGCATGTACACCAATATTCATTGCAGTAAATTTTTTTTCCATTGCAGTAAATTTGACAGTTAAAAAAAGATGGAAACCACATTATTATCTATCCACTAATCAATGGATAAACAAAATGTGATATATCCCACAATAGGATGTTATTCAGTCATAAAGAGAAATGAAACATTAATGAATATAATAATATAAAGAGTGTTGTTGATGTTGTTGTCATGTATGATTGAGTTAGAACTGACTCATAGCTGAACCTCCCAAGAGTTTTCAGAGGCAGTAAACTGTACTGGGGAGAATGCACCTCTTCCTTCCAGTGAGTGCCTGGTAGATACAAACCATGTGTCTTTGGGTTAGCAGTACAACCCCTTACCGACAAAGCCATCAAAGCTCCTTCAAGGTGAGTAACCATAAAAGTATCATGCTAGTAAAATGAGTCATGAAAGAAAAATATTTTGTGATTCTACTTTTATGAAGCATCACAGATAGGTAATTTATACAGATCTAAATTTATTAGCTATTGCCAGGTGGAAATAAGAGAATGAGAAAGGGAGATTCTTTGTTTCAGGGCAGCGAGCTTCTCTTATGGGTATTGAAAAAATCTGGAAACAGATTGTGGTGATGACTACACAATATGATGAACACAGTTAATTTCACTGAATGGTACATATGGAGAATTTAAAATGGTAAATACTTTGTTACATACATATTATTACAATTAAAAAATCAAATTGGACTCTGAAATAAATATGAATGACAGAAAACCAGCTAATATTTCTATCATATAAATAGTTTTCAAGTATTACATAAAACACATTAAGATGAAAAGAAAAATTCTTATCAGATATTCAAATTTATTGCAGGTCTTTTTAAATGCTAAAAGAAGTAATGTTATCCCCCTCAGAGGACAAGATGTTCTTTATAATGACTGAAAATTCTGAAAATGAGACCCATCAATTAACACACTAAAGCTTCTGGCAAGATCAAAGTACAAAATAAATCTACTTAAATTGTATCTGAATACCAATTGATAGTTAGCTGTTTCTTAAGGTCATTTTGGAAAAGCTACAATGATGCATAAATGCAGACGCTTTTTAATGACCCTTAAGGTGTTCTGTAAGTGCTAGTGCAAGCTAATTTGGAATGTTTTTAATAATTGTGAACTTTATTTCATGTACAATATTGGATGTAAAAGAGTGAAGTTTATGGAAATAAAATATTTAAAACTATGGTTGGAAAATTTGGAGACCACAAAGTTTTCTTCTCAATTGGTCAATATTTTTGTTGAACAAATTCATGTGATTCTTTCCATAAAATTTTTTGGAGGGGGAGATGTATTAAGTAGAAGCAGCAGTTATAGGAACTATTGGGTCTATTTCAGAACTTAATATAGTGTAATAAATCAAATTGGATTCAGAAGAGGCTTTGGAATATAATATAATCATTGCTGATATAAGGAGGATGTTGGCTGAAAGCAGAGAATATCCGAATTGCCTTTTATTGACTATACAAAGGCTTTTGAATAAATTGATCATAAAAATTATGGATTGCACTGAGAAGAATTGAAATCCCTAAACACTTAGCAATGCTTGTGTAAAATTTAAACGTAGACCAATGAAATTGTTGTCAGAACAGAACGAGAAAATATTTCTTAGTTTAAAATCAGAAAAAGTGTGCATCAGGGTCGTGTCTTTTCCATACATAATAAATTGATATGCTGAGAAAATAATCTGAGAAGTTGGACTATAGTAGGAAAGATGTGCCATCAGAAATGAGAGAAAGGCTCCTTAATAACCTGCATAGTGCAGGTAATTGTACAGATGACACAACCTTGCTTGTAGAGGCTGAATAAGAGTTGAAGCTCTTCATGTTTACTAAAGAACATGAAAAATTACAATTTTCAATATGGGTTACATTTCAAGACCAAGAAATGAAACCCCTCACCACGGGGCCTTTATTGTTGTCCTGTACCTTTTAAGTAAATTCTGATTCACAGTGAACATCTGTGAAGAGTTAATATGGTCATAGAGTTTTCTCAGCCAGAATAGTTATGTGAGCAAATCAACAAGTCTTTTCCCCACAAAGAAGTAGGTGGATTTCAACTGCCAGCCTTTCAATTAACAGCTGAATGCTCAATTATTGTGCCATCAGAACTCCTTTGTATACATTTTTTTGTTGTTCTGTACCATTGAGTCAGATCCAACATGTAGCTGACCCTCCAGCAAGTTCTCAAAGGCTATGAATTTTATGAAAGGAGATCGTCCACTTTTCTTCTACAGAACAGCTAGTGGATTTGAAATGCATTTCCTTATCACCAAGTTACCAGGTTTCCTGATTGCTTGCTATGCTTCTGAGAGATGGCCTTATGATGCTGGATAAGAGTATTAAACATACCATGGAATGCCAAGAGAACAAACAGGTCTTTCCTGGGAAGAGTGAAACCAGTTTGCTCCTTGAAGACAAGGATTTTGAAGCTCCTTCTCACATATTTTGGGTATGTTGCCAAGAGGGACCAGTCCTTGGAGAAGACATCATACTTGGAAGGGTAAGAGTCAGCACAGAAGAGGAAATCCCTGGATGATGGATTGCCACAATGATTATGGAAATAGAGTCAGCTGTGTCAGAGATGGTGAGGTTAGCTCAGTATAGGGCAAAGGTATAGAACCATTTTTCAGAGGGTCACAATCAGTCATAAGCAACTTGCTGGAACATAGTAGCAATACAAGAAGCCACAAGAGCTCCCTTTGTATACATTAATATACTTGATTCTGTATTAGTTTGTTAAATTTTCTAGTACCTCATCTTCAAACTTTATGCTAGAAAAAAGGTGAATTATTTGCAATTTTGAAAGCGCAGTCCTTGAACAGAGTAAAATCAAACACTGTATGATTTAAAATTAGGAAAGGTGTGCATCAGGGTTGTATTCTTTCTCCATACCTATTTAATCTGTATGCTGAGCAAATTATTTGAGAAACTGGACTCTATGCAGCAACACGTTTGGCAGATGGCTCGTCAATAATCTTCATTATGCAGATTACACAACTTTGTTTGCTGAAAGTGAGAAGGTCTTGAAGCATTTGCTGCAGAAAGTTAGATACTGCAGCCATCAATAGGGATGTCATCTCAATGTCAAAAACACCAAAAATCCTTGCCACTGAACTGAAAGGCAAGATCATGGTGGATGGAGAAAGACTGTCAAGGACTTCATCTTCCTTGGGTCCACAATCAATGCAGTTGGTACTAGTAATCAGGAAATTAAGAGTATATTACAATGGAAAAGAGCTGGACAATGAGTAAGGATGACAAAAAAAGAATTGATGCCTTTGAACTGTGCTGTTGGAGAGGGGTACTGAACATTCCATGAACTGCCAAAAGAACCGACAGATATGTCTTGGAGAAGGTGCACCCAGCATGTTCCCTGGAGGCAAAGATGATGCTTTCTTGCACATACTTTGGACATATTTCTAGGAGGCGTTATTCCTTAAAGAGAGACAATCCACTGAGTAGATGGACGGGTAACAAAAGAGAAGACCCTTGACCAGATGGGTTGACATCGTGACAGCAATGATGGGTTTGAGTGTGTTACGTTGTGACGATGGCACAGAATAAGACAATATTCAGATCAGTGGTTCAAAGGGTCACTATGAGTCACATTTGACTTGATGGCACCTAACAACAATGAGAAGAACAATCCACATTCTCAGTTGTATGTTCACATTTGTTGTACCTTCGCAGAAATACTGAACTTGCTTATTTAGTACAAAAATCTTACCTTATTCTTTATCAAGTCATAGATAAACATTTCCTTTTTAATAAATTCTGTAAGGCTCTTCCACATAAACTTACTGGCTTCTTCAGTATTTTTCTACTTTACCTTATACTCATTTTTATTACTGTATTTGTACATATACATTTTATTTTCATGTCTTCTACCGAACTAAACTCTGTGTAGGGCCCACTTACTGTCATCATTGTGTTCCTAAGTACTGGCATTGTGACAACACATACTAGGAATTCATTAGCACCTGAAAAGCCTGGGCTCTATTTCACATCCTAATTAGATAACTAATTGCTTACTAGAGCAGAGTGAATTTTTCCATATGTAGGACATAGAAAAGAATCTTAATATTACTCAATTTGCTTACAGGAATAAGATACTAGCCTATAAGGGGGCAAAAAGTATCTATCACATGAACAAGAAGTACCCAACAGTGAATCAAGCAAAGGCAAAGCTGATCAGAGCTAAAGACTGAATTATAGGATTACTCTGAACTTATCAACTATTTTCTTATCTGACATTTAACATTTACCAAGAGTAAAACATTCACTGACTATTTTGACTATTGTAACAATGAGGTTATGCTTCATTTTGTAATAAGAGATGGTCTTTTAAAATTTTTTATAATGCAGTTTTTACCTAATGATTTCTTTTGTCTTTGGAGCTTAAGCATGTAGATAAAGGACAATTGGTTGTATTGTTGTGCTAGAGGAATAGTAATGCTATGTAGAGCACATAGTATTTCTAAGATTATAATCCAATTTTATATATCCTTGGAAATTGTCTGAAAAATTTACAAAAGCTGATTAATTTTTTGTTGTATGTGCTAGCCTCAGAACTAACCCATATCTGGCTCTCCAGAAGGCTTTTGTGGTTATCTGCCTTGGAGTTGGAAATCATTCATAGCTGATTCTCCAGTGAATTTTCAGAGATAGATAATTGCATGGGAGGAAATTACCCATCTTTTACCTACAGAGCAGCTGGATGATTCGAACCACTTGTCTTTCAATTGGCAGTGCACCTCCTTATCATTAGGCTACCAAAGTGTCCACTTCAATTTGTAGGTGCTTTAATTATCTTAATTTTATAAATGAGAAAATTTAAATAAAGACAGGTTAATAAAGATCATGCAGAAAAGAAACAAATGAGCAAGAATTCAAATCCAAGCAGTGTTCGTAACCATTACATGATTTAATCATTAACTGAAACAACAAAATATTTTTACTCTGCAAGTTTAAAGTTTTGACAAACAGTTGGCAAGAGTACCCATGTCACTTGCAAGAGACCTTTAAAAAGGAAAAGAAAAACCTGGAAATGAAAACAAGGAAATTATTTCTGTGCAGGTGTCTGAGAGAATTGCAAAGGATTGCAAAGGATAGCATGGTGTCTGTCTATCTCAGGTAATAAGTTCCCCAGCAGGGATCATTAACTTGAACTTGACGTTTATGAAGAAAGAAACTCTAGAGTGAAAGTTTAAAAAGGGGTGTGTGTGTGTGTGTGTGTGTGTGTGTGTGTGTGTGTGCATAAGAGAATCTTTTATGCACAAGGCATAGATGACTCATAAAATTCAAGGTGACAAAGCATGAGGGAAATGTGTATGTATATTGTACTACTGTGTAAAGCACAGCATGGCCTGGGCCTTTCAGTGCTTAACACTGTGTTTCTAAACTTTAATTCACTAGGAAACACCTGGAGAGTTGTTAAAAAGGCAGATTCCGATTTAGTCTGTCTGGGCTTGCCTGAGATTCTGCATTTCAAAAAAATACTTCCAGGTAATGCTAATATAGCTAAACCACAAAATGGCAAAGTTCCAGAGAATACTAGGCAAATTTACCTGTATGTTTAACATATTAAGAATTTTAAAGAATGACAGAGATGGAGGAGTTCCTTACCCTACTTTTGTTAACTGTGACCTTTAATATTTACTCACTCATTGCCATCGACTGGGACTGACTCTTTGATGGATTTCCTTTGATTTTTAAGGCTATAAATTGAAAATAAAGATTGTCCATCGTTCTTTCTTGGAGCAGCTGGTGGGTTCAAAGTGTCAGAGAGATGTGGGTTTTGGATTAAGCAGCACCGTCCCTACAGAGCTTCCTTAGACTATCAGTCAGGTTGCTGAAACAAGCAAAGAAGCAAAACCAAGGACAGCTGTGTACAAGAAAACATTCCACACTGTGGAAGCCTGGATTATCTTTATGAGATTTTACTATGACCGAGATTTTCTGTTATTTAGAAGAAATTTTGTGTCATTGTTGCTGCTTTAAGTCACCTGAGTGGGACAGTAGTTAAATCGCATTTGCTCCAGAAGAAGGTCAAGGACTGCAGCTTTTATATGGATTGAAGAAGCTCAATATGAAGAAAAAGAAGATTCTCACCACTGGGCCAATTGGCAGCATCATTATGGATGGTGAAGAGATTGAGATTGTTAACAGTTTTAGTGTGTTTGGCTCCACAATCAACACTCTTGGTACCAGCAGCCAGAATATCCAGAGATGAATTGCATTGGGAAAGTCAGCTGTCAGGAACCTCTCCAGAGTACTGAAGAGCAATGATGTCAGGCTGGAGACTAAGGTGCATCTGATCCAAGCCATATTCTTCACAATTGTATGCTATGCGTCAGAGAGCTGGACAGTGACTAAGGATGATAGAAAGAGAATTGATGCCTTTGAACTGTGGTGCCGAAGATGAATGTTGTGCTGTCTCAATCTGTATGCTGAGCAAATTATCTAAGAAGCTGGACTCTGAAGATTAGTGTGGCATTAGGATTGGAGAGAGACTCATCAATAACCTGAATTATGCAGCTGACACAATCTTGCTTGCTGAAAGTGAGGAGGATTTGAAGCACTTGTTGCAGAATTCAAGGAATGTGGCCTTCAATATGGATTGCATCTCAAGATCAAGAAATAAAAAATTCTTACTACTGGACCAATAAACAGTATCATGATGAATGAAGAGGAGATTGAAAGTGTCAACAGCTTCATCTTGCCTGGATCCACAATTAACACCCTGAGTACCAGCAGAAAGGAAATAAGAAGACACAGTGCACTGGGAAAATCTGCAGTTAAGAACCTTTCCAAATTATTAAGGAGTAGTGATGTCAGTTTGAGGAATAAGGTGCATCTGATTCAGACCATGGTTTTTCCGATTACCAGCTATGCATCTGACATCTGGACAATGAATAAGGATGACAGAAGAAGAATTGATGCCTTCAAGCTTTGGTATTGGAGAAGAGCACTGAACATTCCATGGACATCTAGGAAACAAATAGGTATGTCTTGGAAAGTGTGCAGCCAGAGTGCTCTTTGGAGGTAAGAATGATGAGGCTTTGTCTAACATATGTTGGACATGTTGCTAGGAGGTGCTATTCCTTAGAAAGACATGTGATGTTGAGAAGGGTGGAGGGTTGGTGAAGGAAAGAAAGACCCCTAACCAGGTTGATTAACAGGGTGACTGCTGCAATGGACTCTTGTGTGTCAGGAAGTGTGAGGATGGCGCAGGACAGGACTGGTTTCAGATCTTTTGTCCAAAGGGTCACTATGAATCGTTCTCAGCTCATTGGAACTTAACCACAACAACACCTTGTTGTCAAAACTCAGCCTCATGTGTATTGTTACATGACTGTTTCCCATACTTAGCTTTATTCTTTCTGATGTCTAATTTCACCCTGGCCTAGCTAGTCCTTACCAAGCTTGACTGCTAACCAAAAGTCTCTGTCTCTGGTGGTTAAGGTCCATCATTGACTCTGAGTGACAATGATGGGTAATCTCCAGTTAAGATTTACTGCCACAAAAATTGATCGAGTGTCACTCAGAGTGGGAACAGCTGGACAGCAGGAAGTGACTATGATTATGAACTGATTTTGTACGTACCAAAAAATTAAGTTCCCAAATTTTCCTCATAGGACAACTAATCAAAATGTCACCGCCAAATTAAAAAATAGTAGTTTTCAAAAAACCCTCCTTTGTAGAGTTTCTGTTGTCAGCAATTTGAAAAGTATTTGGGTAACATTACATGTGAATGTGGGGTTTAGATAATAAAATGAATAGACAGTAGCACACTATGCTTAGCATTACATTTTTAGAGAAATTGCACTGTCTCTTTCTAATGATTTACAAATTTCCTTTTACATTGTTGTTAAAATCAGTTTAGTTTATGTTGTCTTGAATTTGTTTTTAGTGTTCAAAGTATAACCATTTATACATAGGCTCATACATAATAAATGGCGTGAATTAATAAATGTGGATAAATACAAAATTGTTATAATTCTTAAAGAAAATTTTTATTGGTTTGCTTACAAAGTTCTTATACATTGTATTTCACTATTCTTTATTTACTTTGTGTTTCATACGGTCATTGCCACTCATTATATTTTGTAATATTAATCACCATGGAACTATACCCATCATTACCCTGTCTTTTCAGGTTTCCACAAGAACTTTTTCATTGCCTTTACCCTCTCCTTCCACCCACGAAATTGTGCATCTCTGATATTTCACCCCACCCATCCTCACTCTTCTGCTCCTACCTCTTCTTGCCTTGGATACCCATACATGATTTACTGTTGTTGTTGTTGTTATTGTTGTTGTTAGGTGCCGCCGAATCATAGACAACTCATAGTGATTCTATGAAAGAAAGACCTGAGCACTGTTCATACATAGAGTTTCTAGAGGCAAGCCATTTTGGAAGTGGATGTCGCTCCTGCTTCCAGGCTTATTTTAGTCAGGAAGCTCCAGCAAACACATGATTTACTAGTTAACCTATTTTTACAGCAATGATATTATACAGTATTTCTCCTTATGAGACTGCATTAGTTCACTCAGCATAATTCTCTTCAATCTCTCTCAAGCTTATGGAATATTTTTAAAAACAATTGCTCCTGAATGCTGCATAGTATTCCATTGTGTGAATGTACCACAATTTCTCAATCAATTCAGTTGTGGTTGGACATTTGGACTGTTTCCCTGTTCTTGTGATGGTGAATAAAGTTGCTATGAAAATTTATGTAAAAATCTTCATTTGTGTCTCAGTTCTAATATCCTTGTGGTATATTCCTAGTAGTGGGATAGAGGGACCATATGGAGTTTCTATGTTCAGTTTTTTGAGGAAACACCGAACTGCCTTTCAGAGTGGTTTTGCCATTTTATAATCCCACCAAGGATGTGTGAGAGTCCTTACCTCTCCACATCCCTTCCAACATTTATTGCTTACTTCCCTGCTAAAAAATAAATATTAAATCCCTGTGACCATCAGAAACTTTTTCCAAAAGAATGAAAAGAAAACCTACCATCTGGAGAAAACAAAACAAAACGAAAAACAAAACAAAAATGTGGCAATACCATCTCAAGGGTCTCGTAACAAAAGTTTACAGAATATTCCTAGGCCTCCAGAAGAAACAAACAAGCAAACAAACAAAAGACCAAAACAAAAAACAAACAAAGCAAAAACCAAAACAAAAAACCTGATAATTCAGGTACGTAATGGGCAAGTGTGATAGAAAGACTTTTTACAGAGGAAGACATTTAGATTACCACCAGGCACATGAAGAAATATTCCCGATCACTAGCAATAAGAGAGAAATGCAAATCAAATACAGAATGAGATACCATCTCACCCCAGTAGCAGTGGTAAAATTTAGCAGGGCAGCAAACAACGATCATTACTGTTGTTGTTAGTTGCTAAGGAATCAGCCTTATGGATGGCAACCTCAAACAAATCAGAATAAAATGCTGTCCAGGCTTTTGCCATTCCATGATTGTTTGTAGATTTACATAGTTTTAATAAGCTGATTTCCAACAGTAGATTGCTAAGACTTTCATCCTACTTTACCAAGCCTGGAAGTTCCACCGAAGCCTGTTTCAGCATCATAGAAAAATATTTCACAGGCAGACTCATGGTGTTTATATATGAGATGAATTAGTAGGTATTGAAGGTCAACCACTTTTATTATGTTGTTTTTGTGTACTATCAATCAGAACCGACCCATAGGTGACCCTCCAGTGGGTTTTCAGAGGCAGTTAATTTCATGGGAGGAGATCACCAACCTTTCTCCTGTGGAGCAGGTGGTGGATTTGAAGTGCATGATTTCAGAATCACAGTGCAACTTCTTACCATTTGGCCACCAGAGCTCCTTTTCCTTCTTTTTATTTTTTCTTGATTTTACCTTACCCATTTCTTACATTCTAATTTGTTGGTGTGTTTTGTTTGGTTTTTTTAAAATCCTTTCTAATAAAAAAACCTTAAAATACAATTTAAAAAAAAATCCTTCTATCTTTTCACTTAAAATAATTAAAGATTCATAAAAAGCTACAAAAAGGTGCCATGTACCTTTCACACAGTTTACATAATTATGGTATAATACAAACCAAGGCATTTGACATTGGTTCATTAAGTATACAGTCCTGTATTAATATATCACATATGTGGATTTCTGTAACCATCACAGTGATCAAGATACAGAATTATTCGATCACCAAGAACATCTTCCTCAGGCTGTTACTTTATGTCATCTTCAACCCTTAGAAACCACGTATTTGTTTTCTATCTCTATAATTTTGTAGTTTCAAGGCTATTATAGAAATAAAATCCTATATTGTGTAACTGAGATGGGTATTTTGCCCCTCAGCATAATTCTATGAAGATTCATCTAGGCTGTTGTGTGCTAGTAACTTAGTCCTTTTTATTGCTAAGCAGTGGTCCATGGTGTGGATATACCATAATTTGAACATTCACACATTGATGGAAATCTAGGCTGTTTGGGGCTATTAAATTACAACTGACTGTCTTTCCATCCTGTTCTTATGCTAATGGAAAGAAAAATAACATATTTTGTCTAGCACACTCAAATAGCCAAACACATATAAGTACACATACATACATGTTTGCAGAAAATGGAAGGCCGGCTAATTTTCAACTTTTTCTCAACCAACAATTCCTATATATTATTTCATGCAAAAAGCAAATATACAAATAATATGCAAAAGCAGAGCAAAAGTCACTGCCATTGTATACATGCTGACTCATATATCCTCCATCAGGTTTCTGAAGCCATGAATCTTCATGGGAAGAGACTATGCATTTTCTCCTGAGGAGGGCCCAGTGAATCCAAAACTGTTGACCTTTAGATTAATAATGTACTATGTAATGCATTGTGCCACCAGAGTTTATGGAGGCTATGCTTGATTTTGGTGTAGTGTGCAACATGTCTATCTGTTAACTGAAAGCTCAGTTGTTTGAATTCACCAACTGCTCAAGTGGAGAAGGATGATCAATCTCCTCACCAAAACAAGTCAACTTCAACTTGATAGCAGTGGGTTTGGTTCTTGGGTAGTTTATATTTGATTTATTGAAGTTTATAAATAAGTAGAAAAGCTAAAGTATTTCTATTAAATATCTTTTCTCTCCAACAGTGGATTTTATCTCCAGCAAAAATTATCAATAATCATGCCATTTATAAATATGACACTATTTCAGAAAAAAATAAGCATATAAATGATGGAGATAATTGTAAAAAGTCATCTTAATGGAACTCATCATACTTTTTGTCTAACAATCTAAAACATAAATTACTAATTATTGTTATATTTGCTCATGGAAGAGAATGATAGTCTCTCTTGATTAGAGGCTATAAAAAATGAAAATATTTGCAACAATATTGTGAGACACTGTTTTTTAAGAAAAGTGATTTTTTTTCTTCCTTTTTAGCATAGACATAATCAACTTGGCATCTCAGTGGTTTGGCAAATGTTATATAATCACGTCCGTTTTGTGATCTGTTGTGAGCACCTAATCCATTGAAAAGAATGTTTCCTGAGTGAGTGTCCTGCCTCTGGCATGTACATGGGTCTTCTGGCAAAGCTGAAAGTCTTAATGTGATTCTTGGAATGTCATTCTGCAGAAGACTCTGGCATGTTGCCTGAGAGTCATATTTTAGGTTCATCAGTTTCTGTAATCAAGCCAACAGAGATCTTCAGCTTTCTGTCTAACCAGTGGATTTGGGATTTACCAGCTACACAATTGTGTGAGCCACTTTCTTGAAGTAAATTTCTGTCAGTTTCTCTCCCTCTTCTTCTATTTCTAGCTCTATTGATCCATCTATATAGATATAAATTTCTCTACTTTTTTTTCCTCCAGAGTACCCAGACCAAAAGACGTTAGGTGAGGCAATATTTTGATATGCTTTTTCTGGAGAATATTTTCAATCCCTTTCTTACATTTGCAGCTTCAGCCATGAGCACTGTACACTGAATGCAGTTTGATTTAACAGAGAGAAAATCCTTTGAATCCTTGTATTATTGATAGCTCAGCAGGCAGGATTTGCCAATTAACCTCCATGACCTAAACGGAAAATGAGTGTGGGCTACATTCAAATACTAGAAATATTCAGGACACTTCACTAAAATGCCATGCTTTAGGATGATTACAGGAGGACCAAAAGAAGATTTGGGCGGGGGGAGCACATAGTAACCGTGAAATCACAAATTTTAAATATAGCTGTCTCATGAGCAATAAATGTTTCCAGGTCCCAACAGCAGTAACTTATTAATTGAGCACCATGGAAACAGAGACCTTGCTCAGTAAAAGGTTGTCTGATTTTGTACAACTCTTGTTATCTCAGAACATGTCAGAAGGGTTCTGTAAGCTGTATTTTGGAACACTGAAACATTAACTACTTAATGTGCTACAGAGATCTTTATCTGAAGATTCTTGTTCAAGATCCCAGCTTAGTCCTAGTCTTCCTTTTCACTGCAAAGAAAAAAAAAATGCTAACAGTGCTATTTCTAGCTGTGAGGACAAACACCAATCATTTGTTATTTAAATCTCTTGCAAGTAACAGCTATGTACTATGAAATCTAAACTATGTAGTAGCTTCATTCCTTTAAAAAAAACCCAAAAACTCCAAACAACCATAATCTGAAAAAAGTAGGCGCTATGATAAAATTTGTACCATAAGGAAGGGAGATAAGGGGTGCAGAAATGGAAGATTAAAAAATATAGAACCATTCAAAAGAGCATTATGCTGAGTGAACTAAGTTCCACAAAGACAAAGATTGTATAAAAACATTATTGCAGAATGAGCATGAGAATGAAAGTAGGGGGTAAGGTGAAAGCACAGAGATGAAGATGTGCTGGGTTAGGGGAGAGGATTAATCATAGGGTTATACAATTTGAAGGATAAGGGGTGAGGGTAATTGGAAGAGTCTGGGGTAAAAGAAATATATACAAATTTTGAAAGAAACTAGTATAATAAAATAAAGAAAGCTATGAAGGATCTTGTAACTATTGTTTTCCCTCTTGACTCAATGAATTTGAGCTCTCACTTGAAATGTATATTCTTCCTTCAAAACTCTTCTCTCATGAATGCTGAGGTCTAGAACTAGTTAGCTATGAAATACAGAAATTATTCTCGTGACTCACACATTACTGTGGATTTCCGTAACTATACACATGGGGAAGGAGTCTTTTCTGTAAAATGAAGTTCACATTGTTGAATTTTTATGTTTCAGTATGTGTGGATTGTAAACTCTGGAAATTTCACATAAAAAATTGCACACAATGAAACCTAGGTAATTTATAGAAACTCCTGCATGTAAGAGTAATAAAACTATTCTATCACAATCATTTATATGAGATCCTTATCATTTAATGAAATTAATATAGTAAAATACTTTAATAGCTGGTTATTTTTCTTCAATTTTTCATTCAGCTTATTCCATTTCACATTACATTTTGTACATTTTCATTTCTGACAAAGTAAACATTCCTCTTATGTTTTGACACAGTGGTATTCTGCATGACCCTCCGGCAGATTTTCAGAGACAATTCCAATCACATGGAAGGAGATTGTTCATCTTGCTCCCACTTCAGTCTAGTATACTATATTATTTTTATATTTTTAGAAAGAAATTTAATATAAAATATATGGTGTTGTTGTCATGTGCCATCATGTGGGGACCAACCAGTAACAAACCCTCCAGTAGGTTTTCAGAGGGAATAATAGAACAGGAGGAGATTCGCATCTTTCTTCCAGAGCATCTGGTAGATTTGAACTGTGTGCCTTTTCAGATTGCTGCACTTGTCTTCACTATAAAAAAGACATAAAATATGTAAACTGGAATATGTACAGTATTTTTATATCTTTTTAAAATATAAAACTTGGATTGTTCTACAGTATATACTGACATCTTTCTTGTTAGGGCTTTTTTTTTCCGTGAGATAACTTTTCCAGGTATAGAATCAAATGTGAAATTGTGAAGTCAAAGGTTGTGAGTTTAAAACTTTTGCTAGTATTACTATATGATAGCTTTGGTGGTTTGATGCCCTCGTTGGAAAAGAGTTGTATTGTCAAACCCAAAGTTGAGAGGTTCAAATCTAACAGTGGCTCTACAGAAGAAAGATAAGAAATTGCCTTCAGTGTGACCAATAGCCTTTGAAAGAAGCTCTTCTATGGTAATCCATAATGATTCGTGCTGCTAATCCAACGGCCATGTGTCTGGGGAAGTTCAAATTCACCAGCGCTCCATGGGAGAAAGATGGACAGTCTCCTGTCATGTGATTTTCATCTTCACAAACCATATGGGGTATCTATGAGCTGAAACTGGATCACATTAAGCAAATATTACTGTCTATTTCATTTTGGAAATCTTCTCCAAGACAAGACATAAATTTTGTTCTTTTGGCAGTCCATGAGATATTTATACTCTTCTCCAGCACCACAGTTCAAAGGCATCAATTCTTCTGCTGTTTTCCTTAGTCACTATCAGCTTGAAAAAAGTACAGCATTGGAGGCAAAGATGATGAAGCTTCATCTTACATACTTTGGGCTTGTTGTTAGGGAGGAGTTGTTACTTGGAGAGAAGCATCATGCTTGTAAAGACGGAAGGATGGAGAAGAAGAGGAATATCCTCAACCAGGTGGCTTGACATAGTGAATATAGCAAAGGGCTTGAGGGTATCAGAGATTGTGAGGCTGTTACAGAAAAGGACAGGGTTCAGATCTGTTGTCCATAGGATTGCTACAAGTCATACTCGATTTGGCGCAGGAGGGGAAGACCCTCTATGAGATGGATTGATTCGGTGACTGGGGTAATCGGGATGGGTGTGTCAGAGGCAGTGCGGTTGGCGCAGGATAGAGCAGGGTTTAGGGCTGTTGTGCATAGGGTCGCTATGAGTTGGAAACGACTCGACAGCACATAACAACAACAACATCAACATTATTTTAGAAAAACAGCAAAGTTATAGTTCTATCTTTGACATACACAATTGGCAAGGTTTAACAATAATAACTATGTGTAATGCTTACTATGCTCCAGAACTCTGATAACATCTAATCCGACTCCAATATCATCATAATTTTATGTTGTTCTTTATAGATGTAGGTCAATTTCTGCACTGAGATAAATACAGAAATGCATTATTTGTTGTAGTTTTAGTCTGTGATATTTATTATTTTAATATTATAAAATTATAATTTATTCTAGTTTAACAAGAATTTTAGTCTTAAAATGTTTTTCATTTTTATTTTCATTTCTTCCAATACTAATTCTGTATTCATGAGATAATTTACTCTCTGTATTGCTTTGTATAAATATTTACCTGCATTGAGGATTCTCTGAACAGAAAGCTCCTTAAGTGTTTTATTGTTGGTTGTTGTTTTTTTTTGGTCTCCTCCCCCCCTTGTTGTGTACCTTCAAATCAGATCTAACTGACACAGGAGATTTCCCCTCCTTCTCCGACAGAGCATCTGGTGGATTTGAACCACTCATCTTCAGGATTACAGTGCAGCTTCTTGCCACTAGGCCACCAGAGCTCCTCCTTAAGTTTATATATTATTAA
>NW_006399760.1:27525642-27531159 GCF_000299155.1 Elephantulus edwardii | reverse complement strand
GACAGGAAAGAGGCACTCCACCCTGCCATTTCCAATGAATGTAAGTTTAAAATTAGACAAAATATATGAAAGAGTCATTTGAAAATAAGTATTAGATGATGGGTTGTAGAGGCCAAGAATTTGAAAAGTCAAAAGCTGCCTTTCATTGAACTATTTTCTTTGGCAGTCCATACTAGTAAGCAAGGTGGCCAAAATTTTCCAATCTTTGCTGGACTTAGCTAACAATGTGGAGTGGAAGCCTTTTGTTTAGGGTCAATCAGGACCTGGTGGGAGGGCCTTTGTATTTAAAAGTTAGTTGGTGCCTCAGGTCTGCAGCCCTTGGGCCTGGTGTTAATTGTGTTTGGGACTAACATTCTTCTAATGATAGGCACTGATCTAGCAATTTGTTATACTGAGGTAACAAGGGGTTGCTGTGATGCTGAACACTGTGCCACAGGTGTATCAAATGCCATAATGATTACCCACAGTGGACAGTGTTTGGTGGAGCTCCCATATTAATACTGGCTTGGAAGCTGGAGTAGCATCCACTTCCTAAATAATATGCCTCTGGAAATTTTATGAACTTAGGGAAAACAACTATAGTTCTAGAACAGGGTTCAGATCTTTTGTTGATAGGGTTGCTATGAATAGTGCTTGACTCGCTGGCACTTAACAAACAACAGCAACAATTACAATATGAACTATTATAGAATCTACATTGTGAAAAATAAAGCTGCTCAAACTCAAGTCAATGGAAATATTTACTCCACAAGTATTGGTGTGAAGGCGGCAGGCATCGAGGAAAGCACTCTAGGCTTCAGAGTCAGTAAAGATGTTTCCTGGGAGTCATAACAGTGACACCAGAAGTCAACAGGAATCTAAAACTATGAAGTGAAGAAACTCTCAGGTACAAGAAGAACTTAGTAGTAAATGGAGTTTACTTACTTAGTAGTTTACTTAGCAGTAAATGGAGTAGTAAATCTAGTTTTCTATGATATTGTCTCCTATTTTCTGTTCTATTGTTGCTTGACTGTGTACACAAGAGTAATTTAGAGAAAAGTGTTGAAGAAGATATCTCAAAGGAAGATTAATCATTGTAGCTGGAGTTGAATCACTGCAAGTGGACATAAGAGATTTTGTGGAACAAATGGAAATATTGTAAAGATTGAGTTATAAGATGATCACAAGATTTTTTTAATATAATAGATAAATTATACTTCAACAATGGTGTAAAAAAATATTACTGACTTCACATCTTAAAGAACCAGGAAACAAAGAACAAACTAAGCTAAAAGCTACCAGAAGGAAGGAAAAGATCAAAATAGAGGTAAATAAAATAAAATAGAAAAGTAACAGAAAGGGTTAACAAAAAACCATAGGTTAATTTCTTGAAAAGATTAAGATGATTCTTTAGGTGAGGAAAGAAAGAGAGAGAGAGTGGGAGAGAGAGAGAGGGAGGGAGGAAGAAAGGGAGGAAGGAAGGGAATCCAAATAACTAAAGTCAGCTATGAAAATGTACAGAAATAGAAAGTATTATAAGAGAATACAATGAACAGTTGTACATGAAAAAATTAGCTAACCTATATATCAAACACATAACTTTATAGATTCTAATATCTCATTTAATAATTTATATGTTTTCTAAGAAAATTTTGTTTTACCTTAAGTTTTCTGTTTTACCTTAAATTTTCAAATACGTTGACATAGTTTATAATATTTTCTTTGTTATCCACAGTGTATATAGTGATGGCCATTGTTTTCTTATTCTAGGTGTTTTAGATTCTCCTGTCTTTCTTAACCAATCTCACCATAAGTGTCAATGTTAGACTTCTTAAGAAATTCTGAGTGAGGTCTTCACTTTTTATTCTCTAACTACATCTGATCAAATGTGAATTTGTCAATTCAAGCCTCAGTCTGCACTACTGAAAGGTGCCATGGATCTTGAATGATCCAGGCAGTGTAAAAAAGATGGAAGGAAGGAACAGAGTCATTGTACCAAAAAGAACTCACCAACACTCAAAAAATTCAGGAAGCATCATATAAACAAGAGCCAATAGTGAAAAAAGGAAGACATTCAAGCTGCAGTGAAGATAATGGCAAAAAGTAAGGCCTCAAGACTAGATATTATACTAATTGACATTTTTCACTAACAGATGACACCTTGGATGTGTTTGCAAGTTATTCCAGGAAATTTGAAGGACAGCTGACTGAGTGGCTGGCTGACCAGACAAGATCAATATTTGTTTCCATTTCCAAGAAAAGTGATCTAACAGAATGTGGAAATTATCAAACAGTATCATTAATATCTGATAAAATAAAAATGAAGATCATCCAAAAATGGCTGGAGCAATTTATCAACAGGGAATTACAGAAGTTTAAGCTAAATTTAGAAGAGGCCATCCACTATAGATATCCTTGCTGATAAACAAATGGATCCTGGCTGAATGCAGAGACTTATCACAAGAATGTGTTTTACTGACTATGCAACGACATTTAACTGTGTGGATCAGAACAAACTAATGCTTATACTGAGGAGAATGGGAATGTTACTGAATACAAGGTGTTCTTTCTGTAGTCAATTGTCAATAAGGCAGAGGAATTGCAATATCTATAGGCACTTTATTACAGATCTGAGAGAAAGTAGTGAGATCCTTCTTAGAGACTGCCTTCCTGTCTGGGAGTGGTCATTAGGCCTTTTTTTATAGCAGGGTTAGACACCAACTTACTCAACAATGTACCTTTGTTAGTAAACTCAAAGAATTTCCACATCTTAAAAAAAAACAAAAAACACATACTCAAAACAATTCACACACAATACCAGAAAACAGGCAACTTACAAAATAGTTAACACATGACAGAAAAATAGATCCTTAAAAGACAAAGACTAACTCAGGAAAGGTGCACCTCCCTTCCTGGCAAACAGGTAGATTAAAACACAATTTGCATATGACTGGAGAAAACAGTCTCAGAGGTAAATGCTAACCCAGGAAAAATGCATATTGTCTCCTGGTAAACAGATGGCTTAAACTACTTTACATGACTAAAGAAATAAAGAAAAAAAAAATCTAAGAAAAGGTACAGGCTGAAGAAAACTGGTGTCAGATTTATAACTATATATCTATAGTTTTCTAACTGATAACCTATTTAGATAATTCTGAATTTATTAATACCACTGTATGAGAAAGCCCTGAACACTTAATTGTGCTCATGAGAAATCTACCTAGACCAAAAAGCATTAGATGAACAGAATGAGGAAACACTGAATGGTTTAAAATTGGGAAAGATGTATGTAGCAATGTTACTGAACGCAAGGGGTTCTTTCCATAATCAGTTGCCAATAAGACAAATGGATTGCAATATCCATAAATGCATTTTATTACACAGATCTGGGAGACAGCGAGTCACCTCCAAAACTGCCTCTCCGTCTGAGAGTGGTCATGGCCTTATATACTAGGGTGAAACTCCAGCTCATTTAACAACGCACTTTTGTTAGTAAAAAGGGTAATTTCTACAACTGAAAAGGAAAGTTCCCATCTATGTATCAGTAATTCAGGAAGGCCCCAGTTCTCTTCCTGGTAAACAGTCAGATTAAGATACAGTTTACATATGACTAGAGCACCAGCTTCACCAGAATCTAGTATAGATGCATTTCCTTTTCTGGTAAACAGACAAATCAAACTACTCTACATGACTAAAGACAGAAAACAGAGAATTCTGAAGCTAAGCAACTATTTTTGCAGGCTGAATATAGAAAATTCTGAACTTATTAATACCACCCTATCAGCAAAGTCCTATCCTTTCTCCATATCTATTCAATCTGTATGCTGAGCAAATAATTCATGAATTGTGAAGAAGAATGTGACATCAGCAACAGAGAAAGACTCATTAATAACCCACACTATGAAGCTGACAATCTTGCTTGCTGAAAACAAAGAGGACCTAAAGCACTTTTTGCAGAAGATCAAAGACTATAGCCTTCAATTTGGATTGCATCTGAACTTCAAGAAGACAAAGGTCCTTACCACGGGCCAGAGGCAGTGAGTAATATCATGATAGATGGAGAAAGGATTGAAATGGTTAATTATTTTGTCTTGCTAGGATTCACAATCCTCACCCTTGGTACCAGCAGTCAGGTGATAACAAGACATGCTGTTGTGGGCCAGTGTGCCGTCAGGGATTTCTCCAAAATACTGAAGATCAATGATGTCAGTTTGACAACGAAAGTGTGCATGATTCTGGCCTTGGTCACTAAATTATTTCTGTTCCTCCAAGAGTTGGATAATACAATGAGGATGACAAAAAATGAATTTGATACCTTTGAGTTGTGGTGTTGGAGAAGAGTTTTAAATAACCGATGAATTACCAAAAGAACAAACAAGCATATACTAGAAAAGGTGCATCCAGAGTGTCTCTTGGAAGCAAGGACATGTTGCTATGAAAAGCTATTCCTTGGAAAATAATATCACGCCTGGAAGGGTTAGCAAAAGACAGCAAGACAATCAGTGAGATAGTTACCATGGTGAGTTCAGCAATGAGCTCAAGTGCTTTAGAGCTAGTGAGGATAGGATACGGTTCAGGTCTATTGTTCACAGCGTTGCATGAGTCATACTTGATTCAACAGCAACACACATCATCATGCTTTTATTTTTAACTTCTATGTATTTTATAGAGACTATTTCTAATATCACTGACCTCAAATATTATGTACTTCACATTATAATGTCTTTAATCTGTGGGAATTTAGATGTGTTTCTCTTGATTTCCTAACTTAAGATTTTCTAGTTATATTTATATAAGTGACTTTTGGCTTGATTTTGTCATGATAGAGAACAAATAGGGTCGAGGAGACTAACAATTTGAAACTTGTTTCATGGCTCCGCAGAATTTCAGTTTTTGTGTTTGTTCCAGATTTTAAAAACACCTTTCGTTTTGGGGGGATATTATTGCAGTTTTGTTTTATATTTTTTTGGTTATATGTAAATTGATTAATTTTGTTACAATGCAAGTTTTCCAAAACATTGTAAGCTTTCTTGTGATATGAGATTTCCATTATCTCTAGTAAAACTTTTTACCTTAATCTCTTTTTTGTATGTTAATATACCTACCAGATTGCTCTGGTGGCTCAGACAATATATGGTGTTAAACTGCTAACTACACAAAGGCCATTCTTCTCCAGCTATTTTAATCCATCAGTGGTTACATAAGGAAAAGATAGGCAGTTTCCTCCAATTATGAGTTACATCCTTAGACATCCAATAGAGGATCTCTATGTGTCAGAACCTCCTGGGTGGCAGTGAGTTTGAATTTTGCAAGCATTTTTAAACCAAACCAAATCAAACCCACTGACAAGTCAATTCTGGCTCATAGAAACCATATAAGAAACAGTAGAATATATCTATAGGGTTTCTAATGTTTTAAGTCTTCCCGAAACAGATTGCTCCACGTTTCTCCCATGAAAGATACAACTAGTTCTAAAAATGGCTAGTATCTTTCTTTTCTTTTCCTTCCTTCCTTCCTCCCTCCCTCCCTCTCATCTTC
>NW_006399760.1:27476436-27525542 GCF_000299155.1 Elephantulus edwardii | reverse complement strand
TCCTTCCTTCCTTCCTTTTCTTTCTTTCACTCAGCTCTAATGGCCTAGTGGGTAAGAAACTACAGTTTTTAGTTAGTTTGATCATCATTCAATAAGCAAACCATTTTGATTTAGAGCTGACCTCTGTTCCAATATATTGTGTTATATATGTATCAATAAAGAATTGTTTTAAAAACATTCATGTATATCTAGTCGTTATTTGCAAGAGTGGATTATATATTGTCTTTGCCTTTTTAAAGTATATTCACAGTATTGGAAAAATTGTGGAAGCCTGTGTAGTTCTCCAAAGACTAGAAAGTTTTAATCTTTAAGTTTTACTACAAGTATCTTCTGAATTCAGATCCCATTAGCTTCTAATATCACTAGCAAGTCTGTGAATATTTTGCTAGTAAAAGATATGATTTTAATAATTAAAATTAGATAACTTTGAAACATAAAATATACTATTTTAGTAAACTACTAGTGAACTGTTTCTAATTCTGAAAAAAATTGCATATTTTGTATAAAATAAATATTGATTATTAGATAATTAAAAAGAGATATATTCTTACATCTGTCTCAAATGATGTACTAATGGTTTTCTTTTGACATATTTCTGTCTGACTTCTTATTTTTAACTTGCCTTGAAATGTTACATGTTCTACTAAATTAGGAAATCGTGTTACTATTATTTGTTGTTGTTATTATTATGTGCCATCAAGTGCCTACGAATCATAGTGACCCTATGTAAAACAGCCCTAAACCCTGCACTATCTTGTGCTAATCTTATTGTCTATAACACACCTAATCAATCCATCTCATCAAGAGTCTTCCTTTCCTATGTTGTGCTTCCACCCTCCCAAACATGACATTCCTTTCCAAGGACCGGTCCCTCCTTGCAACATGTTCAAAGTATGTCAAGCAAACCTTCAGAATCCTTGCCTCCAAGTAGCAGCCTAGTTTTACCTTCTCCAGGAAAAAACCTGTTTATTCTCTTAGCAATCCATGGTATATTCAATATTCTTCTCCAGCACCACAGCTCAAAGGCATAAATTCACTTTCTATCATCCCCAGTCATTGTTGAGCTCCCGTGATTGCAAAGACCATGGCCTTTATCAGTGCACCTTAGTTTCCAGACTGACATCTCTGCTTTTCAGTACTTTAGAGAGGTCTCTGACAGCAGAATTTCCCAACACAATACTTCTTTTAATTTCCTGGTTGCTGGTGTCAAGTGTGTTGATTGTGGAGCCATGTAAACTAAATCTGTTTTCAATCTCAATCTCTTCACCATCCATCAGAATGCTGCCAATTTTAATTGAAAAATACAAACAAACAAAAAACCCTTTCTTGCTAGGTATAATGGATAATCAAATGCTATTAACTAGAAAGTATCTTCTATTCAACTATTACTTACAATATGTCTAAGCTAGAAGATATATTTTCCTTTTCTCAGAAGACCTTATAAACTATTAGTTGATGTTGCTAAATGAGGCTGGTTCTTGGAGACGGACATTATGCTTGGAAAGGTGGACAGTGTGCAAAAAAGACCCTCAACCAGATGGATTGACACAATGTAGCAATGACCTTGAGTGTGTCAGAGATTGTGAGGATAGCACTTCAGATTTGTTGTTATAGGGTTACTATGAATTTGACTTGACTTGATGGTACTCAACAAGTTAATTAACAACATTTCTGATAAACATAGACGTGGACCAAGGAATTCTCTAAACCAAATTGTGTTTGTTGCTGTGTACTGTTGAGTTGGAACTGACCTCTACTTGACCCTCCTTTGGGTTTTCAGAGGTGGTAAATCACACAGGAGGAGATAGTCCATCTTTCTCTTACAGAACAGCTAGTAGATTCACACAGTTTGCCTTTTGATTGGCACTACAATTCCTTACCACTAAGCCACCCGAGCTCCGTGACTCAAATTGTTGTTATTGTTTTTATGTGCCATTGAGTTAATAGTCCTAAACCCTGCTCTATCCTGTACCAATCACACTGCCTCTGACACACCCATCCCAATTACCCCAGTCACTGAATCAATCCACCTCATAGAGGGTCTTCCCTTCCTGCACTGTCCCTCCACCCTCCCAAGCATGATGTCCCTCTCCAAGGACCTGTTCCTCCTTATAACATGTCCAAAGCATGCCAGATGAAGCCCCAGAATCCTTGCCTCCAATTCAATACTCTGCCTCCTACATTTAATACTCTTCTCCAGCACCACAGCTCAAAGTCATCAATTCTCCTTCTATCCTCCCTAGTCATTGTCCAGCTCTCTGATGAGTAACAAGTGATTGCAAAGACCATGGCCTGTGTCAGACACACCTTAGTCTCCAGAGAGACACTGTTGCTCTTGAGTATTTTGGAGAGGTCCCTAACAGCAGACTTTCCCATCGCAATAAGTTTCTTTATTTCCTGGCTCCTGGTGCCAAGAGTGTTCACCATGGGGCCGAGAAAACTGAAGCTGTGAACAATCGCAATCTCTCCGCCATCCATCCTGATGATGCCAATTGGTCCAGTGGTGAGAATCTTTGTATCAAAAAAGAATTGGCAGATACAGAAGAATTTAATGAAATAACATTTGAGCAAGAGGCTATGGTGATGAAGGAAGAAATTCAAGCTGCTTTGAAGGGAATAGCAAAAATTAAGGCCCCAGGAATAGATGGTATACCAATTGACATATTTCAGCCAACAGATGTTGCCCTGGATGTGCTCACCAAGTTGTGCCAAGAAATCTGGAGAACAACCACTGGCCAACTGACTGGAAGAGATCTATATTTGTTCCCATTTCAAAGAAGGGTGACCCAACAGAGTGTGGAAACTAGAGAACAATATCATTGATTTCACATGCAAGCAAGATTCTACTGAAGATTATCCAAAAACGACTGGGACAGCACATCAGCAGAGAACTGCCCGAAGTCCAAGCTGGGTTTTAGAAGGGGTCGTGGTACTAGGGATATTGTAGCTGATGTTAGATAGATCTTAGCTGAAAGCAGGGAATACCAGAAAAATGTCTGTGTTTCATTGATTATGCAAAGGCCTTTGACTGCATGGATTATAACTAACTGTGGCTGACTCTGAAAAGTATGGGAATCCTAGAACATTTAATCGTGCTAATGCGAAACCTATACTTGGACCAAGAGGCAGTTGTCAGAACAGAGCAGGATAACACTGCGTTGGGAAGGGTGTACGCCAGGGATGTGTCCTATCTCCATATTTTTTCAACCTGTATGCAGAGCAGATTATCCGAGAGCCTGAGCTCTATCAGAAGAAGTGTGGCGTCAGGATTGGTGGAAGATCTATTAACAATCTGTGTTATGCAGATGACACAACCCTGTTTGCCGAAACTGAGGAGGACCTCAGGTACTTGCTGTAGAGGGTCAAGGACTGCAGCCCTCAGTATGGACTGAGGCTCAATGTCAAGGAGACAAGAAGACTCAAATTAAGTCCTGTGAAATACAACAAAACAATTTGTATATGTGTTTCAAAGCCATCTCAAATACTTCAAAGTCAAACACCAAATACATATTTCTGAAAAGAGAATTAAGTACACAGGCAATTACATGTGGGGTCTTTGTCAGCTTTCTTTTCCTATATGTTTGGAAACTGCATTATACTCCAAATTCAAACCCCTACAGTAAAGCATTGAAGAATTAATTTCCCTTACAGCTTGGGATACTATGAATTGTAACTCAAGCACCTTGCAGTGTCAATATATTCCAAGTTCACTTCAATCCCAGAGTCTTTTGAGATCATTTACTTCTATTTATGCTTCATCCAATATTTGAGTACTGAAGGACCACCCAAGCCTCCTATTACAGGGCTTTGTTAACCCTAGAGCTTGCTGTACAAAGCGCCATAAGATTTTGCTGCACAGGAGTCTCCAGCACTGCTTCCTGTTTATGAAATATCTCTGTTTAAATAAAGCGCAGAGTTAATTTTAACTGTATTTTGGATAAAATTAAAATTTCATGGAAAACAAATGCTAAGGTTTGAGACAATATACCTGACTCAAAGGTTAACAGACAAACCAAGCATCTGGCTCAAATCCAGAGCACCAAAGAGGTGAGGAGCCAGATACTGAATCAAGATTCAGCCAAAACCACACTCTCCCTACAGATTTCTTTATATATGCCATCCAGGCCACACCCGGAAGGAAATACCCCACAGCCAGTTGGTGCTTATAGCAATCCCTTTATGATAATGCTACATCAAGCCTCATCAAGGGAATAATGAAACCAGAGAATCTTCCTTCAGCAGCTGAGTGGACACACAACCTTGACCATCACAATTACTTTTTTAAAATTAGCTTATATAGAAGACAGAAGCAAGAAGCACCTTTTCCTTCTATTTTAGGTTCAGATTTTAATTGGCTTTGTAACCCAGCCATTTTTACAGTACAATTTAAGACTTTGTTTTCAGCAGTGTCAGCTTTGTTACTATGAGACACAAGGCTTTCTTTCAAGGCACAGTTGGGAACTTTGAGGTCTTTTATGTAATAATTGAATTGTGACTTTTAGTCCCAGAGTTTATCTCCTCCTTTAATCATTTTGTCCAGCATATTGTTGTTAAGTGATGTTGAGTCATTGGCAATTCGTAGAGACCCTATGAACAAAAGTCCTCGACACTTACTTGACTTTCATCCTTTCTCCAGGTTCATAGGGTTTCCAGAGGCAAACTATTTATGGAAGTGGATGCCACTCCTGCTTCTGAGCTTGTTTTAATTGGGGAGCTCCACCCAACACTGTCCACCATGGGTAACCATTATCACATTTGACACATCAGTGTCACAGTGTTCAGCTTCACAGCAACCACAAGTGCTATAGATTAGGGCTTCTAGAAGTGTTCCTAGTTTTTCTCCAAAGAATGTTATGGTCTTTGATTTTACTCCTAAAGTAAATTTACCTTAAGTTGTTTTTTGTATATGGTGTAAGGTGTGGGCATTATTAAGTTTTCTCCAAAAGGTTTTCCAATTTTTTCAGTACCATTAGTTAAAGATGCTGTCATTTCCCTACTTAATTGACTTTATCTCCTTGTAAAAATCAGTTGAACTTAGGAATATGAGTTGATTTCTGGGTTCTCTTTGATCTATGTGTCTGACACTGTACTAGTCCCATGCTGTCTAGCAATCAGAAAGATGTAAACAAAACAACTATGAGATATCATTTTATCCCAGGAACAATAGCAAAATTCAACAGAGCAGCACACAATAAGAGCTGGCAAGGATGTGGAGAGATTGGAATATTTATTCAATGCTGATGGGAATGTAAAATGGTGTAAACACTATAGAAGCCAGTCTGGCTCTTTCGCAGAACGTTGAAAATAGAAATACCATTTGACCCAGCTACCCCAAGAAACCAGAGCTACAGTTCAAACAGATATATGCATGTTGTTGTTGTTGTTGGGTGCCGTCAAGTCACAGACGACTCATAGCGACCCTATGAAGGAGGAGTCCTCAACGCTTGAGTGTCTGTCATCCTCTCTCCACGTTCATAGGATTTCCGGAGGCAAGCTATTGTGGAAGTGCATGCCACTCCTCCTTCCAAGCTTGTTTTAATCGGGGAGCTCCACCCCACTCTCTGTCTGCATTGGGTAACCAGCCATTAACGCATTTGATACGTCAGTGTCACAGTGTTCAGCCTCACAGCTTACTCGCAACAGCAAAGAGATAGAAGCTGCCCAACTGCCCACCAACAAACAAATGGATATGAAAACTGGTACATTCATGTAGTGGAATATTACACAACATTAAAAAACAGTGAACTCACATATCACATGTGTGAACTTGGCAAATATTCTATTGAGTGACCTGTCTCAGTCACAAAAGGACAAATACTGCATACTACTCCTATTATCGAATATGACTAATATGGGGGGTTAAAAGGGAAGCAGGAAAAAAATGGATATATAATGAATACAGTACTAGAACAGGTGAGCAGAAGGACTGAGAAGGTAATGTATGCTTGGACATTATATATATGAAAATTGGCAATTTAAAATAAATTATATGTTACAAATTGGACTTGGGGGGAAGAGATAAAAATGTTCAGCAATGAATGAATGAAAATCCAACCTTTCTGTAAACTTTCCTTAAACACAAAATTAAGAAGAAAAGAAAAGAAACAGATCATCAGATTTTTTTCTCCCCTGGAGTTGCTGATGGGTTGAAAATGTCTTTCTTTCAAGTAGTAGCTAAGCACTTACCCATTGCTCCCATGTACCTAATTTTGTTTAGTGGGGCCATTAAAAACAAAAACAAAAAACCCAAAAAATAAGAAAGAAAAAAGTAAATCAAGCATAAGGTGTGAGACACACAAATACACGGGGTAAAAGGCCATGTGAAGAACCATTCATTGGTCATAAAAATGTCAAGAAACACCTAGAGCTAATGGCAAGAAAATATTGACACACTTGATTTGAATCTTAGCCTCCAAAACTGTGCGCAATATCTGTCCTTTAAACCACATTTTTTTTGACGCTTTAACATGGCAACACTATACAAATAAATTTTTTTTAAAAATTATCAAATGGTACAGTGTGTTAAAAATAAGAAAATTGTACTTTTGCCCTGAATCAACCTTGCTGTAAGTACGTGACCCTGCTTCTAAAAACCTAAGCTTGGCAATGCAATACTGTTATGAAAATGAGAAAATGAGTTTACTAAGAAGGCATTTCATGGGTTGAATTATGTTCTTCAGAATATGATTATAGAATCCTGATTATGATTGAATTGTTTAATAGTGACTGCAAAGTTGGGCACTATTGATCCACTATCTACTCCACGAGAGAAAGATGTGATGGTCAGCTTCTGTAAATATTTACAGCTTTATATGTTCCATGGAAAGTTCTATCCTGGGCTATAGAATTCCCATGAGTAGGAATGCATTTAGTGGCAGTTAGGGAGCTCTGGTAGCTTCTTGTTGTTCATTGCCTTTGAGTTGAGTACAAATCATAATGAGTCCATGAATGACAGATCTGAATTCTCTCCTATCCTGCACCATTCTTGTTATTCCCTACACTATTGAATCCATTGTTGTTGATGCTGTATCAATCCGTTCCATTGAGGGTTTTCCTCTCCTTTGCTGACCCTTCACCTTTCTAAGCATAATGTCCTTTCCAAGAAATATCCTTACCTAACAAAATGCCCAAAATATTTGGGATGAAGCTTTACCAACTTTGCCTCCAAGGAACATTCTGGTAGTACTTACTCTATTCATATGTTTGTTTGTTTGGCAGTCTATGGGGTATTCAGCACTCTTTCTCCAACACCACTACTCAAATTCATCAATTCTTCTGTCTTCCTTATTTATTGTCCAGCTCTCAAATGCATAGCAGGTGACTGGAAAGACAGTGGCTTGAATCAGCTGTACTTTTAGTCTTTAGACTGCAAGCATTGCTCTGTTGGACTTTGGTAAGATCCCTGAGAACAGACTTTCCCAGTGTTTTCTGTCTCCTGCTCGCCTGACTGCTGGGACCAAGTGTGTTAACCATGAATCCATGCTAGATAAAGTATTGAAAATTTCAATCTTTTCTCTATCATGAGGCTTCCTATTGGTCCAGTGGTGAGGATTTTTGTTTTCTTGATATTGAAATGTAATCCATACTGAAGGCTGCAGTCCTTGACCCTCTGCAGCCTGTGAGTCCAGTCCTCCTCACTTTTAGCAAGCAAAGTTGCATCATCTACATAACACAAGCAGCTGATGGGCCTTCCTTCAATCCTGATGCCACACTCTTCATAAAGTTCAGCTTCTTTAGTGACTTGCTCAGCATACAGATTGAATAGATACAGCCCCAGTACATATCTTTCTCAATTTTAAATCATGCAATGTTCCATTATTCTTTTCCGATAACAGATTTTGGACTAGGTAAAGATTTTTTTTTTTATTGTTGTTGTTCTTGTGGACTTGTTTTCTTTTTTCTCTCTCTTTTTTTAAATTATTATTAATTTTAATGAAACTTTACAGAGACTTTGGGTTTCTTATCACTCTTTTTTACACTTTTCTCCCTGCCCACCCCTCACTCCCAGTTCACTCTTCTCTTTGAAAAGTAAAATTCTTTCATTGTTATAAAATCCCTCCCCCCAAGTCCACTCCACCAAGTAGCCTTCATTCCGAACTCCTGTCATAACAATATTATCTAATCCTATGTCCCTCTTAAACAGTTCTCTCCTTCATCTGTTTCAATGCAGTATACATTATTTATCTCCTCTTTTCTTAAGTTCTCCCCAACCCCGATGTCAGTCCTGTTTTACAGCAGTGCACTATGCAGTATTTGTCTTTTTGTGACTGAGATATTTCACTCAGCATGATGTCCTCCAGGGTCACCCATTTTGTGTATTTCATGAGTTTCTTGTTTTTCAATGCGGCGTGATATTGCATTGTGTGAAGATACCATAGCTTCTGTATCCATTCGTTCATTTGTCGATGGGCACTTAAGTTATTCCCAACTCTTTGCTACTGTGAACAAATCTGAAATAAACATAGATGTGCATGTATCTGTTTGGTGGCAGTTATAGCTTCTTTAGGGTATATTCCCATTAGTGGAATTGCTGGGTCAGATGGTATTTCTATTTGCAACTCTTTGAGAGAGTGCCATACAGCTTGCCATTGTGGTTGCACCAGTTTATACTCCTGCCAACAGTGAATAAAGGCTATAGTTTCTCCGCAACCTCACCAGCATTTGTTGCTTTGCTGCTCTGTTGAATTTTGCTGATCTTACTGGAGTGAGATGATATCTCATCATTGTTTTGGGACTATAGATTAATGGTAATAATTTTGTTGCAAACTCAGAAGCATATTGTTCAAATCCACTAGCTCCTCTCTTCTCATGTGATTACCTACAGGAGGCCACCTATGAGTTGATTCTGACTTCTCTGACATAGTATAATATTGGCAGTTGTTTTTACACCTGTGGTAATAATTAGATTTGAGAATGAGTTATTTCCTTTTTTTATTTTAATTTAGCTCTCTAATTAGTATTCTGCGTGGTGTGGAGTCAAAATGTACTCATAGCTGATCCTATATTGGTTTCCAAAGCTGTAAATTATGTGGTAAGTTTGCCTATTTTCTCTCTTGAAGCAGCTTATGGGTTCAAACTGCCAGAGAAGCATGGTCTTTGGGTTAACTGTAGAGCTCTGTATGGACTTCAAAGCAGAGCAGTTGGGGAAGATGGATGCAACACCATGTGAGCTTGTCAAAAAACTAAGAAAAAGAAGCTAAAACGAGGCAAAGACCTCAGCCAAAAGCCCACACAGCAAGAAAGGCTTCCTCTGGAGCCGGTGTCCTGAATTTGGACTTGTAGCCTCCTTAACTGTGAAAAAGTAAATTTCTTTTCATTAAAGCCACCTACTTGTGTTATTTTTGTTATAGTAGCACTAGAAAACTAAGACAGAATTAATGGCAAGAAATTGTCTCTCTGGCATGAGCAATTACAAAAAAAGACATCCTTAGCTGATGAGAACTCTATTGTACAGCTTAGAGTGTGTGCTGCACAACCCAACCAATTATCTCTTGCAACACTATCTCAGTCAGCCTCAGGCTTGAGGCAAATTCTAAGTACAGTTTAGCCCTATCGATCCAGTTAATATTAACTTCAGCACATTGTATGGGAGAGAACCAGCTCCTTGTCCTGCCTCTACTTAGAGTGAATCAGAACCCAAATTACAGAAAAGGAGAAAAAGATAAAAGACTTTATACTCTCAGAAAAAAATCAATATAAAATTTAAAGCAACCTTACCTCTCAAATGGAGTCACTCCATCTTTACCTGGTTTTGTTGTTGTTGTGTGCTGTGGAGTAAGAATCAACTCATAGCTTGCTCTCCGGCAGGTTTCAGAGGAAGTAAATCACAGAGAAGGAGATTGCCCAGCTTTCTTCTGTGGAGCAACTGGAATATTTGAACCTCCAGCCTTTGGGCTGGCAGAGCAACTCTTTACTCACTAGGCCATCAGAACTCCATTATCTGTCTAGTTTCCCAAATCAAGAAAGTGATGAGCCTTTCTGAAATACAATCATTTCCTGTCAAATGATTGTATTTCAGATAGGTCCTTTAGGCATCTCTTGCCTAAATCATTGCAAAAGGGACTTAAAGTCTCTGTTTATTCAGTCTTTTTCCATGTCCTTACCAATTTATTTTCAATGGAGAGTCCAGTGCAGTTGTGTTGAAAAGTAAGTCAGATTAATGCCCTTCCTTTGCTGAAAATTATCTCAATAACTCCTTAGTCCTTGACAGTAAAATTCCAAACATTTAAATGTTCTACTCATTTTCACACAGCTTCCATTCACCATCAACCCATGCACCATTATTCCATTAACTGTGTTGTCCTAGTCAATCTTCTCTAGATAAATTGTTATTGTTGATTTAAAAAAAATCATTAAGCATGCTTCTGCTTTGACACAATTTATTTCATTTTTTTTGAATGTCCTTCTTCCAGACAGCTTCATTTTCAACCTTGCACTTCTTATCATTCTTTCTTCTCATTGTAATACAGCATTTGCTAGTGGCTACATACTTTATTAGGGACTTCTGGTGGTAAATTTGGAATAAATTTCTGCTAACCCAAAGACTGTGTATCTCTGTTTTTCTTTTAATTTACTAGCAGCTGGAAACCCCATGGAAGATCACTAAATTAGAACATCACTTGAAATGAGTTAAGAGGGATGTTTGTTTTGGTTTTTTGGTTGTTTTGTTTTTGTGTTTTGTTTTGTTTTGTTTTGTTTTCCTCTCATTTCCCTAGTTGGTTTTTGCATGTAAAGAAAAAACCAAAGCCCAAAACCAAAAATTAAAATATTCCATGTATTGGGCACTTACTCCCCTGCATTAGAAGAGCACTAGCCAAGTTATTTAATGTCCATATGTCTCAAAGTCTTCACTTTGAAAATAAGGATAGTAATTGCAAAAAGGTCTTTGAATGCTTGTGATGGCACAAATCATCTGGCATATTGCTGGATCATAGTAAGAGAGGGTCATTGATAATAACCATGACAATAACGAATATGATTATTTGCAACAAAATTCAAGAACTATTAAGTTGGATTTTATCTTTTTAAATGTCACTTCTTTGTTTTGCACACTTTAATTTCAGAACAAAATAAACAAAACTCACAATACACAATACCCAACTTCATTCTTTGCATTGAGATCAGAGTTAGATTCTGCCTTAACACACAGAACAGGAACGAAAAACACTAGCTATAAGCAGATGGAGCCAGATGGGAGAGGCCAACTCAAGGCTGCTGTGGGAGCCACAGGGATGCTATACAGGGGCGAGGGGATGTTACAGTAGGAAATTGTAATCGACATCTTCCATGTGAGATGCATCCCCCTCACCCTCAAGTGCCGGGAGCTCCTCAGGAGCAGCAGCACTGGGTTCCTCAGCAGTCACCTCATCTTCATCAATGCCTAAGCCTAGCTTGATCATGCGGTAGATGCGGTTGGAGTCAGTCTGGGATCCTTAAGAAAAAAAAAAACAGAAGAGAGCAGTGTGGTTTCCAACAGCAGCATCACCAAGTCCTTAACAGCTTTGTCATTCTTGTCCGCCTCAGCCTTCTGTCTCAGTGTTCCAACAATTGGATGATCGCAGTTGATCTCCAGGTGCTTTTTAGCCATCATTGTCAATTTGTCCCCAAGTGCCTGTGCTTTCATGATCCGCTCCATACTGGCTGTCCAACCATATGTTCTAGTCACGATGCAGCAGGGTGATGATACAAGCCTATAGGAAATTGTCACCTTCTCGACCTTCTTATCCAAAATTTCCTTTATGAGTTTACAGAGCTTCTCAAACTTGACCTTGTTCTCCTTCATTTTCTTTTTCTCCTCTTCATCCTCAGGTAGTTCTAGGCCCTCCTTGGTGATGGAAACCAGGCTTTTCCCTTGAGTTTTTTCACACAGTACTCATCAATAGGTTCAGTCATACATACAACCTCAAAGATCCGCCTTTGCACTCATTCCACAAAAGAAGAGTTGGCCACCTGCTCTTTGCTCTCACCAGTGATGTAATAAATGGACTTCTTGGTCTCCTTCATGCGAGACACATATTCTGAGAGAGAGGTCACCTCATCTCCAGACTGGGAAGTGTGATAGCGAAGTAGCTCAGAAAGGCGACGCCAGTTAGTAGAATCTCCATGGATTTCATGCTTCAGCATTTTAGAGAATGCCTCACAGAATTTCTTGTACTTCTCCTTGTCTTCTGCCAACTCAGAGAAGAGCTCAGGCACTTTTTGACAATGTTTTGGTGGATGACCTTCAGGATTTTGCTCTGTTGCAGCATTTCATGAGAAATGTTGAGGGGCAGATCCTCTGCGTCAGTCACACTACGGATGAAGTTCAGATATTCTGGTATCAACTCATCAAAACTGTCCGTGATCAGCACATGGTGAACATAAAGTTTAGTGCTATTCTTTTTTTTTTCTTGTTCTCAAAGAGATCAAAGGGAGCCCGGTGAGCGATAAAGAGCAATGTCCTGAATTACAGCTGGCTCTTTACTGAGAAGTGCTTGACTACCAAGCGGGCTTCCCAGTCATTAATGAGACTCTTGTAGAACTCTCCATATTCCTCTTGTGTGATGTCATCAGGGTTTCTGGTCCACATGGGCTTAGTCTTGTTCAGTTCTTCCCGACCAATACACTTCTTCTTATTTTATTTTATTTTATTTTATTTTATTTTATTTTCTTGTCTCTACCAGTGTCATCCTCCTCATCTGAACCCACATCTTCTTATCTTGGGCTTCTCTTCATCATCCCTATCTTCCTCTTTCTCACCTTTCTCTCCTTCTGCCTCATCATGACTGATTTCCTTCTCTCGTTCTTTCTCCAGATAGAGGGTGATGGGGTAGCCTATGAACTGTGAGTGCTTCTTCACTACTTCTTTGACTCGTCTCTCTTCTAAGTACTCTGTCTGGTCTTCTTTAAGGTGCAAGATGACTTTAGTACCCCGACCAATGGGCTCACCATGGTCAGCACGAACTGTGAAGGAACCCCCTGGTGAAGCCTCCCAGGAATACTGCTCCTCATCGTTGTGTTTTGTGATCACTGCCATTATCTCTGCCACCAGACAGGCAGAATAACAGCCAACACCAAACTGACCAATCATGGCCATGTTTGCACTAGCCTGCAAAGCCTCCATAAATGCTTTGGTACCAGGTTTGGCAATTGTTCCCAAGTTATTTGTGAGATCAGTGTTGGTCATGCCTGTGTCCACAAGAGTCAAAGTACATTCCTGGGGATTAGGGATGATGTCAATTTTCAGCTCTTTTCCACTGTCCAGCTTGGAATGGTCTGTCAGGCTCTCATAGCAAATCTTGTCCAATGTATCAGAAGCACTAGAGATCAACTCTCTAAGGACAATTTCCTTGTTGAAATAGAAAGTATTGATGATAAAAGAGAGATAAATTGGGCAATTTCTGCCTGGAAGGCAAAGGTCTCCCCTTCCTCCTCTACATGGTGCACTTCCTCAGGCATCTTGAAGAAAAGTGTTCCAAGTACCAAAGAGGTGAGGTCAGGGTCTAAGACCAGGCCGCACCAGGCTTGCCAGGTGCCTGGAGGTGACTCAAAAGATGGATTTTATTTCTTAAAAAACACTCTCCCAAATTTACCAACACTATTCATTCAAATATTTAAAAAAAAATCTAGAGCTGCAATACCTAGAAGTTGAATAGTTGCAAAGGATTCAGTTCAAATATTATTAGGAGTATTTTGACATTCTGTCTCAGGAATACAATTCATCTATTTCAATATTGTGATTTCAGTGACTTCCTCATCTCAGTGCTTCACACTACACTTTGATTTTTTTTTGTCCTGGATGGTACAGATAGTTAAACTTGAATATTCAATGAAAGGCAGTCACAAAAAGGTTCCTCAGCTACTTGATTCTAAAACATTGCATCCTTGAGAAATCAACAAAACCGTTCTCTGCTGCCCTCAGAGGTGGAGTCACTTTAAATAAAAATGGAGACAAAGGCAGCTATCAACTATACATTTCCTATTTACTTCATAAAGCTCAAACTTACTGCTGTCAAGTTGATTAGGTGGTATTATTAAGTTCAGAATTATGCAAATATACAGTATATAGTTGTTAAGTAAAACTTAACATCCTGCTCTATCCTGTGCCTACTTTATTGTCTCTGACACACCTACCCACCCATTACTCCAGTTACTGAATCTATCCATCTCATTGAGGGTCTTCCTATCTTGTACTGTCCCTCCACCTTCCCAAACATGTTGTCCCTCTTTAAGGACTGTTCCCTCCTTGTAACATGTCCAAAGTATGTCAGATGACACTTCAGAATCTTTGCCTCCAAGGAGCAGCCCAGTTTCACATACTCCAGGATTAACCTGTTTGTTCTTCTAATAGTCCATGGTATATCCACGCTCTTCTCCAGCACTACAGCTCAAAGGCATCAATTCCCTTCCTATCATCCCTACTCATTTTTCAGCTCTCTGATGGATAGTAAGCAATTACAAAGACTATAGCCTGGATCAGGCACACCCTAGTTTCCGGACTGACATTCTTGCTCTTCAATACTCTGGAGAAGTCCCTGACAACTGACTTTCCCAAGGCAATTCTGGTACTCTCTGCTTTTAGCCAAGATCCATCAAACATTACCTATAATATCCTAGTACCACAGCCTTTTCTAAACCCAGCCTGCACATCTCACAGTTCTGTTGACATGTTGTACCAGTAGTTTTTGGATAATCTTCAGCAGAATCTTGCTTGCATGTGATATTAATGATATTGTTTGATAATTTCTGCACTCTGTCAGGTCATCTTTCTTTGGAATGAGAACAAATATCAATTTCTTGTCAATTGGCCAGATGGCTGTCCTTCAGATTTCTTGGCACAACTTACCAAGCACATACAGGTAGCATCTTTTTGTTGAAATATGTAAATTGGTATGCTGTCCATAATGGGAGTCTTGTTGTTTGTTGTGTTTTGTGGGTTTTTGGCCGTTTCTTTCTTTTACTTTTCTCATCATCATCACAGGCTCTTGCTCACAAAGTGTTTCATAAAATTCTTCTGTGTCAGCCTATTTCTTCTGGTATAGTGACTCTCTATAGTCCTTCCCTCTTCTTTTAATACTTCCTGCATCATTTAACATTCTGCCCATAACATCCTTAAGTATTGCCATTTGTGGCTTGAATTTGTATTTAAATTCATTCAGCTTGAGAAATGCTAAGCGAGTTCAGCTTTTTTGATTATCTGTCTCCAGCTCTTTGAACATTCCATTATAATACCTCACTTTGTCTTCCCAAGCTGCCCTTTGACATTTTCTGATCAGCTCCTTAGTTTCTTAATTTCTTCCTTTAGCTTTTCCTTCTCAGCATTCTAATGCAATATTCAGAGTCTCATCTGACATATATCTTGGGTTTTTCTTCCTCTTCTGCCTTTGTAATGACCTTTTGCATTCTTCATGGATGGTATTCTTGATATCTTCCCCCAGCTCATTTGGTCTCTGGTCATTGGTGTTCAAGGCTTCAAACCTATACCTGAGATCATTCTGAAATTTGAGTGGAGTATATTTAAGATCAATTTTTGGTTCCTGTGGAATTGATTTAATTTTGTTCAACTTCAGTGTGAACTTGCATATGAGTAGTTGGTAGTTTGTTCCAAAATCAGTACTTGGCCTGCTTTTCACAGCTGATATTGAACTTCTCCGGTGATTCTTTCCACAGATGTAATCTATTTAATTCCTATGCATATCATCAGGTGAAATCCATGTGTATAGGCTGTATTTGTATTTCTTATAAAATATATTTTCAATGTATAAATCATTGATTGTGCAGAATTCTATTATTCTATCTCTAGCCTCATTTCTGTCACCAAGTCCATGTTATCCAACTACTGATCCTTCTTTCCTTGTTCCCAACTTTTAAATTTCAGCCACCCATTATTGCCAAAGCATCTTGATTTCATGTTTTAACAATTTCTGACTGCAAAAGTTGGTAGAAGTCTTCTATTTCCTCCTCTTCGGCTCTAGTTGTCAGTGCATATATTTCAATGATAGTGGTATTCATTGGACTTCCTTGTATAAATGTGGCTATTATCCTGTCACTCACCACATTGTAGTTTATAAATACAAGGGATTTATAAATTACTTTTTTTAATTATGAAAGCAACTCTATTTTTTCCTCACCTTTTCATCCCCAACATAGTAAACCATATGATCATCTCATTCAAAATATCCCATGCCAAGCCATCTCACTTTGCCAATACCTAGCATGTCAATATTTATGCATTCCATTTATTTCTTAACAATGTCCAATTTTTTTTTTGGTATGTGAGGTGGTCTGCTTCTTCCGTGTCATTTCTGTGGTAGAGTTTTTTATGCATGAGGCCTCAGAAGGCCCTTGGTCTGATAACCTTGGCTCGGGAGCTCTCTGCTCCAGATGAGGGAAGTAAAGCTTACACTACCTGAATTTTTCTCTGGTCTTTTTACATGACTCAGTAAAAAACTTACTTCAGTTGTGGAGAGAGGTGGCCTGTGAATTAGTAGCCTTCTAGGATAAGCAACTCCCCTAGCTAGTCTGGGTCCAGAGGGTCCACAGCTCAAATACTGACTCTGGGAGTGGTAAGAATATGGCTTCACCTGTGATATTGGTGCTCCTGGCACAGGACAGCAATGTGAGAGCTGTGTGGTCTCCAGAGGGTAGGGCAGTGATCTCTAAGTGGTGGGGAAGTGGTCTCTGTGCAGTGGTGCAGTGGTCTAGTGCTCTGGGCAGGAACACGGTCTTGACCACACTGGAACTATAGGCTCTCAGTTTGGTAGGCATTGGTCTGCCACTGGTTACCTGAGCTGAGCTGCATCCTTGAGCAGACCACAGGGAAGCAGTGGTGCATAGATACTCTTGAATGATGCTATACCACACAGGCCTTGATGTCTTACAGCAGAGTGATGGTTTATGTTCTAAATACACCCTTTTATATAACATAGTTAACAAGGATAGTACTTTATAAGCTTAATCATAATTATACATCCTGGAGGAAAGAGTTGTTGGTTCTTGCGGCTTGTGCCCATAACTGAAAAACTTTGATGTCAATTGACAAGTCATAGTCTACAAACACAATGTTCTACATTCCATTTTGTTGAGCAGCAACTAGGGTCTTAAAACCTTACAAGAAGCTGCCTAGGTTGCAACTATTGATCTCTCACAATATACAACAAAAGAGAGACAAAAAACCAAAGATAAATTAATATAATTCATTCAAAGCATTTAGACCATGGTAACCTCAGTTTCTTTGACCTTAAGACAAGAAGGGATAGATGATGCCAAGCTGCAATTGATGGCCATCCTGAAATAGATAACAAAGATTTTGTATAGAGAGAGCTGGAGGGAGGTGGGTGATATTGTTGCATTTTATATGCCATTGAGTAGACTCTAACAGAGAACCTCTGTACAACAGCTTGAAACCCTGCTCTGTCTAAAGCCAATTTCCTTGTCTCTGATGCACCTACCTCCATAACCCTAGTCACTGAGTCCATCCATCTCAGCTGGGGTCTTTCTATCTTGTGCTGTTCCTCCACTCTTCCAAGCATGATGTCTCTTTCCAAGGACTGATCCTCCCTTGAAACATGCCCGAAGAATGTCAGATCGAGCTTAAAAATCCTTGACTCCAAGGGGTAATCTGGTTTCTCTCTCTACAGGATGGTTCTGATTGTCTATGGTATAGTCAATACTCTTCTCCAGCCCCGCAACTCAAAGGCATCGATTCTTCTTCCATCATTCTTAGTCATTGGCCAACTCTCTGATGCATAAAAAGTAATTGCGAAGAACATGGCCTGGATCAGGTGTACCTTAGTCTGTGGACTGGCATTATTGCCCTTCAGTACTCTGGCGAGGTCACTGACAGTGGATTTTCCCAATGTAATTTGTCTTTTTATTTCTTGGCTATTGGTACAAAGAGTGTTGATTATAGACCCAAGTCATAAAAGCACAAAAAGAAGACTAGGCTTGATGATCTCCCAGAGATCAGTGGTTGTTGTTGTTAGGTGCCAAACAGTCCAATAAGACTCATGGCAAAAATATTAGCAGCAGATCTGAACCTTGTCCTATCCTGCATCATCCTTATCATCCATGATGTCTGAAATTATGGTCATTGGTTATCTTTCAAGCTTGCAACAAAACTCATCTCTGTGGTTTAGCTTTCAGCTAAACAATAGACTGACCTATAAGATGAACAATAACACTGAGGAAGGACTCACTCCTTAAAATAATCAACAATATAAGGTCAAAAGAGCATCATTTGCCCAATGATAGAGTTCTGAAGGCAGGAAATAGTAAAAGAGAAGCATCAATGGAGATGAGAATTGTAGGGAAGAAGTGTGATTACATTGTCAGTATAGCAATTATTGTTTTAAAACAAAATACGTATTGTTGATTGAAAGCAATATATCTTCCGAACATTGTGTTGTTGCTGATAGTTGCCATCGACCCATAGCAACCCTATGAACAACAGATCTGAGCCCTATTCTATTCTGTGCCTTCTTCAAACTTCCTGACACACTAGAATCCATTGTGGCAGTCACAGTGTCAATCCACTTGGTTGAGAATGTTCCATTCCTTTGCCAACTTTCTGTCTTTCTGAGCATGATGTCCCTCTCCAAGGAACAGCCCCTCTTAGCAACATATCCAAAGTGTATGAGTTGAAGCTTTATCATCTTTGCCTCCAAAGAACACTCTGGCTGCACCTTCTCCAAGACATACTTGTTTGTTCTTTTGGCACTCTATGCTCTTATCTAACACCACAACTCAAAGGGATCAATTCTTCTGACATCCTTATTCATTGTCCAGCTCACCTATCATATCAAGTGATTGCAAAAATCATGTCCTGAATTAGACATGTTGCTGTTGTTAAGTGCCATCAAGTCACTTGTGACTCATAGCGACCCTATGTACAATAGCCCCAAACTCTGTTCTGTCCTGTGCCAATCTCACCGTCTCCAACACACCCATCCCAATTACCCCAGTCATTGAATCAATCCATCATCTAGAAAGCCTTCCTCTCCTGTGCCTGCCTCCACCCTCCCAAGCATGATGTCCTTCTCCAAGGACCGGTCTCTCCTTACCACATGACCAAAGTATGTCAGACAAAGCCTCAGAATCCTTGCCTCCAAGGAGCAGCCTGGTAACCCTCTCCAAGATAAATCTGTTTATTTTCTTAGCAGTCCTTGGTACCCTCAAAACTCTTCTTCAACACCAAAGCTCAAAGGCATCAATTCTCCTTCTATCCTGCTTGGTCATTGTCCAAATCTCTGATGCATAACATGTGATTGCAAAGACCATGGCCTGTATCAGACACACCTTAGTCTCCAGAGAGACACCATTGCTCTTCAGTACTTTGGAGAGGTCCCTAACATCTGACTTTCCCATGGCAATACACCTTTTCATTTCCTGGCTGCTGGTGCCAAGAGTGTGGAGCCAAGCAGACTAAAACTGTGAACAATCTCAATCTCTTCACCGTCCATCCTGATTCTGCCAATTGGTCCAGTGGTGAGAATCTTTGTCTTCTTGACATTGAGCCTTAATCCATATTGAAGGCTTCAGTCCTTACCCTCTGCAGCAAGTGCTTCAAGTCCTCTTCAGTTTCAGCAAACAGGGTTGTGTCCTCTGCGTAACGCTGATTGTTGATAGATCTTCCACCAATCCTGATGCTGCATTTCTCCTCATAGAGCCCAGCTTCCCAGATGATCCGTTCTGCATACAGGTTGAAAAGGTATGGAGACAGGACACATCCCTGGTGTACGCCCTTCCCAATTTTGAATCTTGCAGTGTTTCCATGCTCTGTTCTGATGACGGCCTCTTGATTAAAGTACAGGGTTCTCATTAGCATAATCAATGATGTTCCTCTAGCAGTCCTTGCTTTCAGCCAAGATCCATCTAACATTAGCTACAATATCCCTAGTACCACTACATACAATTCTAAATATTTACTTACACCAAAATGTTTTAAAAAATTCAGAAAGAAAGTTTTAAAATTAATATATTTAATATATTTACTTGGAACTAATATTTTGAGCTAGTGTTTTAAGGGGTAGATTAATAATTCATTGATATACTGCTTTTAAATCAGAGCATATTTTTTATTGTCCATTGTTATCTGGTCAATTTCCATTTATATCAATATCTCTTTAACACAATGAAAAAAATGTCAAATTTTCTGCAGTACTTACAGTCACTGATATAGCTGAGGTAATTTTTGCAACAAGTCGGTCAGTCCATCTCATTTAGAATCTTTCTCTTTTACTGACTTTCCATTTCCCAGGGATGATATCACCTCCAATACAATAATTCAAAGAAATCAATTTCTACTTATTTTGCCTCATTCATTATTCAGTGTATGCATGCACATTTTTGTTGTTATTGTTGTTATGTGCCATTGCATCACCTACGACTGATAGCAACCCTGTGTATATTATCTATATACATTAGTTCTGAATGCTACCCTATCCTGAGCCAATCTCCTTGTCTCTGATAGACCTAAACGTATTGTTCCAGTCACTGACTCATCCATACCTCTCCTGCCTTGTCCCTCTACCCTTCCAAGCATGGTGTCCTTCTCCAAGGACTGGTTCCTTCCTGGCATGTGCCCAAAGTATGTGGGACAGAATCTCAAAATCCTTGCCTCCAGGAAGCAAACTGGTTTCACCCACTCTAGGATAGATTCTATTTGTTTTCCTGGCAGTTTACGGTTTGTTCAACACCTTTTCTTGCACCACAACTCAAAGGCATTGACCCTTGTTCTATTATTCATAGTTATTGTCCAGCTTTCTGGCATAGCAAGTAATTGTGAAGACCATGGTCTGGATCAGGCACACTTTAGTGCCCAGACGTCGTTGCTCTTCAGTACTCTAAGTAAGGTCACTGAGAGCAGACTTTCCCAATGCAATTCATCTTTTGATTTCTTGACTACTGATGCCAAAAGTGTCAATTTTGCAGCCAAGAAAGCTTAAGTTATCAGCAATCTCAATCTATTCTCCATCCATTATAAAGCTGTCAATAGGACAAGTGGTGAGAATCTTTGTTTTCTTGATGTTGAGCTTCAATCCATGTTGAAGACAACAATCCTTGACCTTCTGCAGCAAATGCTTCTTGTCCTCTTCACTTTCAGCAAGCAACATGTGTTATCTGCATAATGCAGATTGTTGAGGAATCTTCCTACAATCCTCATGCCACATTCCTCCTCATAAATTGCTGCCTCCAGGATGATATGATCTGCATATAAATTAACAAGGTATCCCTGTGTTTTCAATATTTGAAGAGGCCTTTTACAATATGTCATTTGCTGGGCTACTGAGCATCAATATAATCTAAATAGCTCTATGGATTCCTTAGTTAATACACATGATTAATGTAATCAGTAGGGAGCTCTGGTAGTCTAGTTGTAAAAAGCTGTGCTGCAATCCTGAAGGCGTGTGGTTTGAATCCACCAGCTGCTCTGAGGAGAAAGATGGGCAACTCCTCCCATGTGTTTTACTGCCTCTGGGGGGGGGGGGAATGGAGGGTTAACTATGAGTAGGTTCTGACTCAATGGTACACAACAACAACAACAACAACAACAACAACAACAACAACAACTTGATCAGTTGTTAACCAAAATGTTGTTTAGTTTTTAACTCAAGGCACATTGGAAGAAAAGCCCATTGAACCAGCCACTTCTGAAAATTCAGCCAATTAACCCTCCCTGCAATTCTACTCTGAGTATTACAACTGTAATTCTATTCTGAAATGCTTGAGGACTCTGACTCGGCTGCTGGTCATCATTCTGAGTACCCAAGTACAGAAATCAATTTCCTCTAACAGAGGAGGACTCAAATTTGAGGAGTTGTTCTGATATACAAGTAAAAAGAAATCTTTGTTAGTAAAGCAGCCATCAGTCAGCTCTGACTCAATGGCTATGAGTTTGAAATGTTTATATTTTTTTTTCCTGAGCAAATAACTGGATGTAGAGATCCAGAACGATTGTGAATTTGGATGTTATCTTGCATGTAGGAGCACCCCAAAATTTGAGGTACCTGTCATAGTTGAGAAGACAAACCCTGCCTGATATCTGATATAGGTAAAACTACATATATATATATTTTTTTTAAAAAAAGCTTTATTTTAGTTACTTTACTTTGGTTTATTAACTTTGGAAGTTGTTTGGGAACATTACCTACTAATGCAGTTGTAAAGGACTTTGTAGAATTTGTATAATTTAGACAAATTGTGAGGATGGCACAGAGTATTGTCGGAAAGTGTTCCTTCATAGAGTCGTTGTGAGTAAGGAAATGTTCTCTCAGAAGGCTATCACAGTGAAGACTGCAGTAACTGTTTAAGGAATGTGTCAGGACAAGGGTTTGTAAATATTTACAAACCCTTAGAAATTATACATTAGAATATAGATTGTAAATCCTTTATTCAAGAAGTCATTTCGTAAAAAAAAAAAGTCATTTCGTTATATAACTCTGGTGGCCTAGTGGGAAGAAGCTGCACTGCAATCCCGAAGGCATGTGGTTCGAGGCCACCAGCTTCTCCATGGGAGAAGGAAGGGGAATATGCCCCTGTGCAATAAATTGTATCTGAAAACCCATCAGAGCATCAGCTATGGGTCAACTCTGACTCTACGGTACACAGTAACAACAACAAAATGTGAGTGCTCTCTAACACGAAGGTGTTCAGAGTGATTAAATGATGGCACTCTGGTTTAAATCAAAGCTTCCCTGTTGAATTAAATTTGTCATCCTTTTAAAAATAAAGCCTGGCAAACAACAGAAGGGACAAGAAAGAATACGAGTTATTTAAAAAATATTAGTCAATTATTTTCAATTTAGTCTTAAAAGGATGTTTGCACAGCAAACCTCAGGAAAAAAAAATGTTACATAACTTACTAAATTAACTACAAAAAATATATGCTAGAAAATAAATTAGTTAATTTTGTAAAATTTCAATTTACTGTTATCTTGTGAAATCTCAAACCTCCATGATTGTAGTTGTTGTTGTGGTTGTGTGCTCTCTGATCAGAATCAACTAACCAATGACCCTGCATCAGGCTTTCAGAGGCAATAAATCACATGCAAGGAGATTGTCCATCCTTCTATCAGGAGCAGCTGGTAGCTTTGAGCCATGAGCCTTTGAGATTCGAATGTGCTTTCTTACCACGAAGACACAGAGCTCCCTAAAAAAGATTGCCTTTCATTCAGCATGTCAAAGAATCTTGATACTCCAATTATTGCTGTCATGAGGTGTGATCCAGTCAACTATGAGTTATAGATAGCTATTTTATGAACCAATCAGAACCTTATCCTTTTCTGTACCATCCAAATGACCTCTGTCATGCTCAAACCTTTGCTATACACACTCTATCTCATTAAAGATCTTCCTCTCTTTCACTGACCCTAAACATTTTCCAGTATGATATGTTTTCCTATGGACTGGATCTTCCTATACCCCAATTAGAGCGGTTCTGTTCCTTTGATAAAATTGTCATAATTTTAATAACTACTTGGGTTATGCTTCTTGACACATACAATACTAACAATTTTACTTAAAATAATTATTTGAAAAGGACTTTTTGCTGCAATTCTAAAGACATACAATTTAAATCCACTAGATGCTCCACTGGAGAAGGAGGGGCAATGTCCTCCTGTGCCAGTCGGATCCGATTAGACAGTACACAACAAGGAAAAAAATACAAGGAAAAAAAAGGACTTTTTGTTCCATACATATTAAATCACTTATGATTTCACCTTTGTATATTTAATGATGAAAATATTAATAATAAAAGCCTATAGTGGCCTAGTGGTAAGAAACTGTGCTGCAATTTTGAAGGCACATGATTTGAGGCCACCAGCTGCTCCACAGGACAATGTTCTCCTATGTGAATAACTGCCTCTGAAAACCCACTGGGGGGTCAAATAGGGGTTGGTTCCGATTCCATGGTACTCAACAACAATACAGGCACTACAGTGTGTTTCTCTCTTAATCCATCTTGGTTTAAGAGATAAACTGACATTATTTCCTCTGAAATATTTATCTTCTACAAAATTATCTTGATTAACTAGTACAAATAAAGAATAAAAAATTTTTAAAAACCAGTTTACTTGTACTAGTTAATCTTACAAAACATTTCTTATTTGAAGATTGATATATACTCTTTTATTTTCTAATTACATTTTACTATCTAATAAATTGATTTATTCTTAAATGTAATTAGAAAATAGAAGAGTATATATCAATCTTCAAATAAGAAATCTTTTGTAAGAATGACTTCTTACAAAATGCTCAGAAAAGAAACACTGCTGTGGGAAGTGTAATAAGAACTAAAATGATTTATTTCTTTGGGGAATTGTTAGCTTTCTTATTTTTAGGTAAGAAGGGCTAAAAGGAAAAAAATCCCTATCTTTATTTTGGAGTGAATATAACATTCAGTTCAGGACCCAAATTGACCTTCGCAGTTAGAATTTTTTTCCATAATGTTTTTACTCATCTTCTCTCCTTTGTCTAAATTCTATTTATCTTTTCATAGTTCATCTTATAGGCCTCAAAAATTCTTTTTTCTGAGAGATGTGGGCTATAAATAAAGTTTAATAAAATATATAATTTCCAATAGAATGAAATTGTGGAATTCAGTTATTGCTAATGTCTGTTATCACAGTAAACTTTCTAAAGTATGTATCTGACCCCAGTCTCTCTTAAAAGTCTGCTTTCAATTAAAAAATAAGAATACAATTCAACTATAATTTATGACCCTTCCTTCTCAGTGTTGTTATAATTCGAGGGCACTTATGTTTAAAAAGATTGAAAATATTTTATTTTCGTTACGTGTCATCTCCAATGACTAAATAAGTCACCTCCAATTATGTTTTAATTGGCTTAATTTAAACTCAACTCATTACTTTGAGTCAGAGCCAACCTATAACTAGCCCTTCATAAGATTATCAAAGCTGAAATCACAGGGAAGAAAATTGCTCATCATTTTTAATTCCTCCTATGGAACTCTGGTGGCTTAGTGGCAAGAAGCTGTGCTGCAATGCTGAAGGCATTTGAGGTTCAAGGTTACCAGCTGCTCCATAGGAGAAGGATTGGCAATCTCCTCCCATGCAATTAACCACCTCTGAAAACCTTCCAGAGGATAAGCTGTGGGTTGGTTCCAACTCGACAGTAAACACACACACACACACACACACACACACACACACACACACACACAGAGAGACACACATAACTGCTAGTGTATTTAAATGGCTAGAGAGTATGACCTTTGGACTAACAGCATAAGTGCCTATAGACTAAGCCAAAAGAGATTACTATTCATCACCAAAGGAGCTTTCTACCACTTATTATCTCCAATAACCCTAGTGACTATCGTAACAAATAGAAAAATAGAGTTGTTATTATTAAGACCAAAACCAGTTATTAGCAAATCAAAAGTATTGCCATTGGGCTCATTGCAACTCGTAATGACTCTGAAGGAAGGAGTAGAATTGTCCCATGGTGTTTCCCAGATTATAATTTTAGGAAGCAAGTTGCTTCATCTTTGAACCACAACAGGGTCTGTAGGTTTGAATCAAAATTATACATACCAAATTTTTGCCAGCGGGCAGTGCTTAATCTCTGCACCATCACGGTTTCTCAAAGCAGTGATCTGATTGATACTCTTCACTTGATCGCTCTCTCTTTCAACCATACAGTGACTTTTAATCTGGACATGACTATCAATCAAAAATATCAGATTAATGGATGAAAGGTCGTATACATTTTTTGTTGTTTTTGATTGTCTTTGTGTTGAACATGACTCATTGTGACCCTATGAACAAAAGGCATGAAGCCCCTCTACAACTAGTGACATTTATCAAAGTTCATGGAATACATGGTTCAAAATTACTACATAATGTTCAACTAAGAACTTCCTTTACACAAAGGCATGCCTGTCTGTCTGGAACATAATAGCTGTGGACTGGAATAAGACTTAGATAGCCAATTATTGCTGAGATTAAGTGCCAGCAAGTTGAGTACGAATCATTGTGACCCTATGAACAACAGATCTTAACACTTCTTTTCCTGTACTATTTTCACAATGTCTTACACACCAAAGCCCATTCTCACAGTCACTATGTCAACCCACCCAGCTGAGGGTCTTCTTCTCTTTCACTACTCCTCCACCTTCCCAAGCATAATGTCCTTTCTCAAGCTATAATAGCAATATAATAATATAATAATCCTAGCAATATGTCCAGAGTACATGAGAAGACGCTTTATCATCTTTGCCTCCAAAGTGCACTCTGAATGCACTTTTTCCAAGACATATCTGTTTGTCCTTTTGGTAGTCCATGGGATCTTCAGTACCATGGTTCAAGGACATCAATTGTTCCATCATTATTATTCCTTGTCTAGTTTTCTGATGCATTGCCAGTAGACATACATACATAGCCAGAAGGCACATAAAAGACATACAAAGCTTTGATGGTGGAGTCAATAGTGACTTTATATCTTGGATAGCTTTGACTCCACAGAAGCTCACCTGGAGACCGATGAATAGTCTTCTCTCCTTGCAATTCTAAATCTTGGAAACCCAGTTGCCAAAGTGAGTTGGAATTGACTAAAATTGAGTGACTTTGAGTGACAAAATATACAGCAGTTTCAAATAAAACAGCATAGTTTAAATACTGATCATTTACCATTTACACACTTCAGCTATAATCGACCTTTTTATTTTTATCAAAAAGGAATAGATTTCTCTTCATGACTGAGTGATTGTATTGTCACAAGAACATTTGTTTTTCCTCCAACTGTTTCTCACCAATTATTAATGTACCCATTTACAACTTAAAGTTCTTGATTAATCTTTATATTTTGAAAGGCATTGCTTGATTCCGTACTAATGTAAATCTAAATTTACTAAATGTATAGTACTCAATTCTCTTTATATATAATTGAATATGAACTCTGAGTTTAAGAGCAGTTAAAATATGGCAAATAAATGTCATTATATTTATCATATAAAGTTGTGTTAGAGTGCTTTGACAAATACTCAAATCTAGAAATGTTAAGGCAAGTCATAGATAATGTATAAATGAGTCACAAAATTCAATGTAGTGCAAATTGATGTACTGGCAAACTGAAAATCAAAGAAGTCAAACATTTTCAGTTACCTTTAAGAAAATGTGTCTGTATTGTAATTACCAGATTTGACACAAATAATGTATGCTTTTAAAGGTTGTTTGCCAACCACCCCCTCTCCTGAATACTCTATTTGTAAATATGTTGTTATTTTTTTAAAAGCAACATGTAAAATATGCAAATATCTCTTCAGATTGGGGGAGTATAAAACTGGCTGGCAAATAAAATGTGTCTTATTTGTGTAAAATAATATGGCAAATGTCTGGTTTTGTGTACAGTGTTTCTCTTACTATGGCTAGGTTTTTAAAATGGAGAAGTCAGTTGAGTAATAAGAAGGAAGGAAAAAAACACAAATAAAGCTATATTTAGAAATTTTTTATTGGAGACTATAAATCTTATCAGAATTCACAATTTATTTTTAAATGACATTAGTATATTGGGTAGAAGATTACAGTATTTTGTCATATTCTATTATAAAAATAAACATGACAGTTTTGGATTTAAATTTCTTATTTAGTAAGCAAGTAGAACGTAAAACTTCACTGAAGTGTACAATTCCATAAGGCCATCTAAAGTCTCTCCATAAAGTTCAGAGATAATCTGGTAAACACAATGTATGAGAATGTATGAAACAAAATGTGAATGAAGGAATGTGTGAAACACAATGTATACAAATTTGTAGGGAAACAAATATATGTACACACACACATATATGTATACGTATACGTAAAACAACAACAAAAAACCCCTCTTGGAATATATTCCTAAATTCCTTAATATATCCTTAATTTCTAGATAACAAACTTTTATTTATTTTTAGGAAAATGTGACACGGCAATTTTTTTTTCTGACAACCAATATTGACACCAGAGTTCAAGTTGCTCTACAAAAACTAAAATCCATCTGTGAATATTGTTTTAAGAGCAAAGGATGGAGTGGATAAGCCAGAGAAAGTGCACTTAATATAAAAGATTAGATTCAGGACACTGAGGTTATGAACCTAATTTTGAAAAACATTTATTTCACAGAACACTTTCTTTTCTCCCTTTATGAAGAAAAATAAAACCAGGTTGGACATTTTTCACATACAACAGCAAAAATAGACTCTTAAGAGAATGTAGAATAATCAAACCGGCGCTGCTGAGTGTGACTCACAGCAGCTCCATGTGTTGCAGTGCAGCTCTTACATAAGGTTTCCTTGGCTGTGAGCCCTGTGGAAATTCAGCAGGCATTTCTTCTGGGGAGCAGCTGGGTGGGTTCGAGTCACAAATCTTTATTTCACTAGCTGATCTCAGAGCACTTGTGTCACACAGGCTTCTTAAGCGAATAGCACATAAATTCATGGAAATAAACGTAGAAAGCAGAGTGGTGGTTAATAAAGTCTAGAAAAGAGGAGGAATGAGGAGGTCTTGCTTAATAGATACTATTTGGAGTGAAGAAAAAGTTGGATGGTAGCAGTGGATTTACAACATTGTGAATGTAATGAATGTGATTAAGTTCTGCACTTAAAAATTGCTAGAATGGTGTGCTGTCGAGTCAGATGGAGATGTACAGATATAGATATTGTTGTTATTGTTTATCTTTGAGTTGGAATTGACCCCCAGCTGATCCTCTAGTGGGTTTCCAATGGCAGGTAATGGTGCAGGAGGAGACTGCTCATCCTTCTCCCGCGGAGGAGCAGCTGCTGGGATCTGAACCACATGCCTTCAGGATTACAGTGCAACTTCTTGCCGCTAGGCCACCAGAGGTCACTAGTAATATATAGAGTTGTTGATTGCCTTTGAGTCAAGCACGACCCTATGAACAAAAGGCCTGTAGCCCCTCTGCTGCAACTATAGACATTTACCAAATTTCATAGTTTCCAGAGGCAATCAGTTGTTATGCATCAGAGAGTTGTACAAAGATTAGGGAGGAACTTTAATCTGTGGTGCTGGAGAAGTGTACTGAATGTACCACGGAATGCTAAGAAAACAAACAGGTACATGCTGGAATGGGTTAAACCAGGCTGCTCCTTGGAGGCAAGGATTCTGAGGCTTCGTCTGACAGAATTTAGACATGTTGTAAGGAGGGACAGGTCCTTGGAGAGGGACATCATGCTTGGGAGGGTGGAGGGACAGCGCAGGAGGGGAAGGCCCTCTGAGATGGAGTGATTCAGTGACTGGGATAATCAGTATGGGTGTGTCAGAGATAGTGAGATCGGCATAAGACAGAGTAGGGTTTAGGGCTGTTGTACATAGGGTCACTATGAGTCGCAAACGACTCGACGGCACATAACAAGAACAACAACAACAATATATATATGCATCAGCAGCAACAACAACAACAACAACAATATATATACATCAGCAGCTTTCTATTTCTATTTTTTCAGATATTCAATGTGCTTCAAAACTGATGTATAATTTCAAGTTGACCCTTAACATGAATTTGAACTGTAATGATCCACTCAAAATCAGATTTTGTTTTTATGTTGCTTTTATAGAATTTAACTAGGTTTGAGTATTTACTTAAAATGTCCTGTGACGCTGATCATTTCCGATGCGCAGAGAAGGACTGCTAATAATTCTGATGTTGCTGGTTATTGGGCAAATGTTATACAATTTATCAGATTTAAGATTGGAAACATTCTTTGAAAGAATTTCAGAAGGAATAGCAACATTTTCTTTATTTTTATTTTTTATTTTATTATTTTGGTTTGTGTACTGTCAAATAGGATCTGACTATTACAGGAGGAGATTGTCCCTCCTTCTCCAGGAGACCATCTTGTGTATTCGAACTGCGTACCTCTGGGATTGCAGTGCAGCTTCTTGCCACTAGGAAACCAGAGCTTCCTAATATTTTCTTCAAAGAGGAAAATTTAAAAAAAAAAAAAAAATTAAAAAAAACACTATGTATTTGTATTTACATATGATGGCTTTTACAAAGACAGGTTCAATCCACATCAAACTCCTTCCTAGGAATAGAGTCTCCTTCAAGGAATGCAATTCTTAAGTAATCCACATTATTAAATTCAGGATCCGTATTACTAAAATGTCCTCCTTAGGGAGCAAAAAACTTCAGGCAGTGTCCTTTAGGAGTGAAGAGTCTGACAAAAAACTCAACAAATGTGAATAATTAACTGTTGGCATGTGAAAAGATGACAAGTACACTATAAAAATATTTACTCCCAAATATCTCTTAAAAATTTAATATAGTTTTAAAAGACTGGATCTACAGTATTGAGTACAAGAGGTTATATTTCTGTCATCTAAATGATCTTATACATTTAAATATAGGTTGCATGTCAGATAAAAAACAATTAGTTTGATGGTAACTTGTACCATTACAATATAATTTAAAGCATAAATTCTGAAGGAAAGCTCAAAAATCTGCCATGCAGTCATTTTCAACCCCTTTTATAGTATAGAGTGAATGCCAAAATATAAACAAAATCTGAGCCAGGGTGCCCAAAATCAAAACTTTTCTTCCAAGAAGAACAGAGGTTTGAGCCCTACCTGACCAGAAAAAAAGGGTCTCTCGCTACCCTTGAGAACTGAAGTAAGAAGATAGCAGAATACTTTTTTAATTGGATTGAAAGCCATAGATGAATACATTGAAAATAGCTTAAGATTGTTTTCAGATAAAATTTATGGTAAAAAATATTCTTATTTTTAATTTGGTATACACTTATAAATGTGTCTACATATTGTTGAGAAAGGTAAACATTTAAACTAAAGTAACATTATCAAAGTAGCTTTGATTCTTTTATTTACATCCTTTTGATAAAAAGAGTGAAGTACTTTATCATAATAGAATTTATGTCATAAAATTTCTTAACAGGGACTAGTATCCAGTTGTTAAATAGAATTATTCAATTCAATGACCCTACTGTATTTTGCTTCCCGATGCCACCAAATCAGTGGTCTGAAAATATCCTGGCCTAAGTAGACATTGATTCACTTTGATTTAAGATCTTACTATTTACTCAAATGGAAATAAAAGAGTTTATTTTTATTCAGTCAATAAAATGCATAGCTTTCACTCCTAAAAAATATGACAAAGAGATTGAACAAATATGACATGCAATCACTTTGATAAGAAGTCCTCCTGGATAGAAATAAAAGAAACTGAGATGATATTGCTTGAAATGATCAGATTTTTTTAAAAAATCTACAAAAGAAGAAGAAAAAGCAATTCTTTATTTTTATCCAAATATATTATCATTTCATTATTTAATTAGATTCAACAATAAGGTGACCGACCGTATATCATCTAAACCAGGACATTTTGAAAATGAAAAAGAGAACTATTAAGAACAACACTAGTACACCCTGTATAAGCTGGAATTCCCCCACCACAACCCCATATAAACCCATGAGATCACACCTTTCCCATTGGTTTCTGGAAAAAGACAAAAAACTAGAATAGTTTGACAAAATTAATCCTGACAGTACTGGTTCTTTGTCATAATTCAGGTCTCTAAATAAGTATCATCTCTTTTATAAATCTTTCACTACCTCTAGTATAAGCAATTATTACCTCACCCAGTCATTTTGCATCATGTTGCCTTTGTTTCATTTGCTTCATTAATATTTTGATTGTCTGAAATGATCTCATTCATTTCTTATCCTTCTCCAGACTGCCCCATGCCTATGCCCTTCCTGGACTACAGGAAAGCTTTGGTGAACTTTTTTGTTTTAATTATGTCTGAACTTCATTAAATAAAACCAGGTAAAGCATAGAATTTTTTGTTGAATGAAAGCACTTGGACAGTTTGGTTTTTAGCACATCTTTTTGGCGTTAGACAAATTAAAATGACCCTTCACATAAATTATGGCTCTTTAGTTTATGTGATTAAACTAAATTATCTTTGTTGTTTCTTTCATTGTTAATACTAATTATACCCAATGGGCCTCATGCCTATCCCGTCATTATTTCATACTACATTCAGAAAATAAGAATGTTTGGGAGGATACAAGAGTAGGGCAACTCGCTCTATTCACAGTGGATGGATACTCAAGGTTGATCATTTTGCCAGTAACAATGCCCTAGTATATATTTGCACCTACAGATTTTGTTTGATACAGAGGTAGCCAGAAGGTTTTATTCTAGTGAATGATAAAATTGCTGTTGTAATTTATCAATAAGAAAATCATCACTGAATTGCTGTAAAATGAGCAATAGTTGGCAATAGTCTTAAAATCAGTCATTAAGTTTTGATACAATGAAAAGTAAATTTGATTCAATGAAAAGTAAATTAATTCTGGGAGGATTTTGTATTGCTATGCCCAAAGAAGTTTTAGAGGAAAACTTCAAGATATTCAACGAGAACTTCAAAATACTCATAAAGACCTCTGCACTCTAAATCTTTATTTATAGGTACTTATTCTAAATCTTTATTTTATAGGTTGTTGTTTTTTACTATTGAGTTGGAACCCCACAGCTGACCCCCCCCAGTGGGTTTTCAAAGGCAGTAATATCCACAGGAAGAGCTTGTTCTTCCTTTTCCCATGAATACTTGCTAATGAATAAAAATAAATCAGGAAATAATGTAAACCTGCTAATTTGTGTGCAAACAGAGATCCAAGACACCAAATCAAATTTATTTAAATAAGAAAAACAAATCTAAAATAAAATAAATTTATATGTAAGATATTCTCTATATATCGAATATTAAGTCATCATTGGACAGTACCTTCTCCCTGAACTTTGAATGCTAGGCATGGAATAGGTTCTTCAGGCAAAGAAATTAATTAACCCTGCTACAACAAAGGCCATAACAAGAGAACAGCATTAAAAAGGAGACTCAATTAGACATACATATTTGAAGCATAAATATTTATCATCTGTTTTCATTGCAGTATCATGACTCCATAAGGATAAATAAATCTTTAAAATGATAAAAACCTCTGAAAAACAGTTAAAATATTTCCAAGTGACTCCGTTTAAAACAAGGACCCTTAGTTATATCATTTCAGTTAGGTTACCTTATATTCAGCATAAGTTGGTTATTTTCTATTATCATGAACCAGCATTTGTTTAAAAGCCAAAATCACATTTGTATTTGGTTGTATACAGAACAGATTTCTAAATTTTCTTTAGGCCAAGAAATAATCAATTCGCAAATAAGCCAATGTTTGTTTTCCCCTAGTAATATCATATTTTAAAAAATTTATAGAAATTGTCAATTATTTACTGTGTACTGATATCCTCTAAAATTTACAAGTTAAATACATAATGGTTATATTTTTGCAGGGCCATAAATAGTACAAACTTGTGATACTCTCCAGTATAAAATACAACTGAAAACTTCTGAAGACCTTAAACAGCAGAAAACATTAAATAAGATTCTAAAATGACAAATAATTTAAGGCTAAGATATTTGGTATTAATAATTAATGCCAGTAGCCTTTGTTGTCTAATAAACATGCACAAGAACTACAACTTTGAACAAAACATCACAATTTTATCGAACGTATGTATGTGTGTGTATATATTTAAATACATATATATACACACACACACACACACACACAAATATATATAAATTTTTATCGCCCTGAATGCTATTCACTCATGTTTGGCTTAATACATATGTTAGAAATGTCAGGGAGAATGCCACCCCTTTTAAATATATATATATTTTTTTTCCAGAATACACAATATAAATATGCCATATATAAATCATGCCATAAAACTAAATGCAAAATCTGCACATTATTGCATGCTTGATGTGATAATACATGCCCATTAGGATGAACTTCTTTGCGATGTCCTTCCTTGGTGGAATCTTGCTGCTTATGCAGCAAGAATACCAAGAATACTTGGGAAGTGTTCTCAAATATGCATATAGAACTTTGAGGAAAATGTATCTTTCCTACTTCTTAGGGAGGATTATCTCATTAGCCAAATATTGGACTGTTACTAAATTGAACATGAAATAATGCCTAAGGGGGTGTGTTGTTATGTGAATCGATCAGAGTTCATTTTTCTTAATTTGGCGGGAAGGTTCCCTTCCATCCTAGCAGCTCCTCCAGCCATCTTTTGAAGCTTTGGTGGCAAATCAGCCACAGACTGGCTCATGGGATCAGATAGCATCTTGGTGGTTTTTGAGACCAGTTTTTCTTCTGAGTTGCCAGGAACTGAACTTATTCGTTGTAGTTTCATGGGCAAATCTCCCAGACTGTAGGCTTTCTCTGAAGTTGTGGAACTCATTCTCAAGAGTTTTTTTGGAAAGTCTTCTCTGCCAGTAATTTTCTGCAACTTAGATGGCAGCTTTGTACTAATGTCATCTAGCCCATCCAAGCATTCCACAGAATTATGTCTTTCTTTACTGTTAGTTATGGCTGGTGCTATTAAAGGGGATGACATGAGAAGCATTTCCTCCTGTTCTTTCACACTGTACGGTGGGGTGGGGACTTCAAATGTTGCATGGAATTGGGAGTAATCAACCTTAAAAAATCCTTCCTCTAAGGAAATTACAGGGAAAAAACGATGACCCCAAAGAACTTCATCTTCAGTGTATGATGTTCGAGCTTGACAAGTCATCCCTACGAGCAAAAAGAAAGTTCTTGATAAATTATGCATAGTGAAAGCTCATGGACATCCAGTTTAACCTAAAAAGGTAATTTTCCATTCTGATTTATACTTTGCACTTTATAGCTGAGTTAAATAACCAGTGAGATTTGAGACTGAATAACACAATATGTTAAAAACTTTGCTGTACGTTAATGTCTGCATATACTCTCTATACATGAAAAGCATAGAACAGAGCTCATCTTCATGTTTGAGGTATGTCATAACATAATTGATAATGTACTTTACATAAACCCAAAAGTAAAAATGTCAGCAATAATTTCATAATGTTCCTATACAAGGAAATGAATGGACAAATTGTGCAACAAATTTTCTATCATACAAAAAGCAATAGATTAAATAATTTTTATTTTAATCTAATCTTTGTTTTCCCCCCTGTAAAACAAAGAAAATAAGTCTTGCTTGAAAGGACTGCTGTGAACATTAAATAAAATGATATAAAATATGTCATCTTATGCCTATGCCCACCAATTGCTCTAGAATCATTCCATGTAATGTTTGCCTCTTAAATAAGTAACATTCTCACATTGTGTGTTTAACAATGAAAGCTGGTGATGTGATATAGAGGACTGAGAGAATTATTTTAAGATTTTGCTAAATAAGTAAAAAAAGATAATCATGATAATTATTGAATCATGATAAATTGTTTTGATGGTTCCATTTTTCCGGACCTCTAAGGCCAAAATCAACATTTGTTAATCTATATGATAAAATTTGTACTCATTTCTCTAACTCGTCCTTGCTCTAGAATCTCTGAAATAGAATGACAGGTAGCTCTGCAGCATAGTCCATAAAGTATTACAATGCTAGCCAAAAGGCTACATTGTGGGCAGTTCAAACACACTAGCTGCTCTGCACAGGAGTGACGGGGCTTCTGTTACTGTTAACACCCTCAGAAACCTTGGAGGATCACTGTGAATCCAAACCAACTTGACAGTAATGAGTCTGATTTTTTTTTTACTTCTCTTTTGTGTTATTGTTGTTGTAAACTATCGAGTCTGAATCAACCCTTAGTTGAATCAACCCTCTGGTGGGTTGTCCTAGGCGATTAATTGCACAGGAGGATATTGCCCATCCTTCTTCATGGAGCAGTGAGTGGATTCGAACTGTCTGCCTTCAGCATCGCAGCACAGCTTCTTATCACAAGTTACTTAAATATATATATATAATTTACCCCATGCTGCTGTGACTTGGGAGCCCAGGTAGGTTATTTCTGAGGCTTTTAAAAACTATTAGATATTGTTATCTTCATAAAGCATGGAGCTCTGGAGTTACCGTCAAGCCAGTTAACATCTAAATATTCATCTTTTGAAGTTTAGAGGTGAAAAAAAACCCCTTAAACCATATTAAGTCTTATCTTGGTCAAAGAAGGAATTTTTGAAAGTAAATAAATTGACTGCTTTCTAATCAGAACTCTGAAAAAGGCTATACAAATGGAAGCTAATACAGAAATAAAAATATACAATCTCAAAAATTAATTTTTTTGAGGGTGTTGCAAATTAATTATAATTTAAATTAGTGATATTATTTCTTCATTTGTTTAAATTCTCTTGTAACTGTCACATTAAGCTATTTCTATTGTTTTTTACAGCTGGCATGGTTTGAAGAAAGTAATATTTTTTCTTTTTTCTCTAATTTGTAATCATAGATAAAATATGTCAGAGAATTAAGACAAAATGCACAATTTTAAAATCTATATTAAAATAAGTTTTATCACTTGCACACGATGTAATTCCCGATATAAATTTACACAGAGAATACTCATTGTATGTGAGGCATTTGGTGTTCTCTTTTCATCCATCCATCCATCCATCCAAGCCTCTATCAATCAATCAATCATATTGTATTCAATCCATACCACACTAGTCTGTTAAAAGTTATTCTTAGCTTGAACATAAGGATTCTAGTACTCTTATTTGGGCATACATTTAGCAAGCTGGAAAGGACTCCAATTTCTCTTTTATTTGTTTTGCTTTTTCATGATGCTTCCTTTATTATAGATTGAAATCTAATTTTAGATAATTTGCCCATTGAGCTCTCTAATAGTATAAAGCTGATACCAAGTAAATATCAAACCACATAATTGCTATTATATCAAAAATTATCCCCATTCTACCAAATGTACCTGTATTTAGAAAACAAAATAACTTAACAAAATAATTTGTACATTTAGAACACATACAAATATCAATCTTCCATATTTTTGGTAATTTTTAAGCCTATAACTAAATATTTCATAAGCAAAAAATCAAGTCATTCTTTAATAAGATAGGAGAAAAATGTTTTTCTGATATATCTATTAGATTTTATTTTAGTAAATTTAGATAAAGAAAAATAACACTACCTAGAATAAAAGACAAATATGTAGTGTTCTTATCATTAACATATGATGGAAACAAATAAGTATTTCATCCTCAAAAATATCTATCTTGTAAACTATCTTCTCAGACAAAATCATTGATTTAACATTAAAAATAAATCATATATTCATTTTTAATTCCTAAAAAAATTCCACAGCTGTTGAGTAGGAACCAACTCACAACTAGTCCTCCACCAGGATTCAAGGTTGTACTTAGCACTGAATGAGATTATAGATCTTTCTAACTGCCTGTGGATTTAAAGAGTCAGAGAAGCGAAGCCTTTGGGTTAACGGCTTTACAGTCTATGCTACCAGAACTCCCTACACTATTAAGTTATACCACTTAATTTGCAATCCCATTTTAATTAAAAAAAAATCTAAACAAAACAAAACTCCATTAAATTGGCTGTCACACTTACCAACGTTTCAGTCAGTGATTTAAAATTAGGAAAGGTGTGTATCAGTGTTACTGTCACCATATTTACTCATTTTTATGAAAGCAAATAATCTGAGAAGCTTGACTACATAATTATGAATTTGTCATCAGTACTAGAGGAAGGCAAATTAACAACTTGAAATTGTATAGATGACATAATTTTGATTGCTGAAAAGGAATAATACTTAAAGTACTTACTAATGAAGGTCAAATACTACAGCCTTCAAATGGATTATACCTCAATAAAAAGAAAAGAACATGCTTCAAAGCTGGATAAATAAACATTATGTTAAGTGGAGAAAAAGAAGTTGTTAAGAGTTTCACTTTCCTTAGCCCAACTACTTAGGGCACAGAATGCACAGAGTATGAATCTGGGGAAATCAGAAGTTGTAACAGATGAATTGTATGTAACATACAAAGTTCAATATCCTAGGAATTAGTGAGTCAAACTCGACTCCTGATGGTCATTTTAAGTCACACAATTGTATGACCTTCTATGTGAGGAATGACTAATTTAAGAAACTTGATGACACATTCACCAACAAAAAGAACATTTCAGTATCTGCCCTGAAGCACAATTGTGTCAGTGATAACATAATATACACATATATCCAAGGAAGATCTGTCAATATAACTATTATCGAAATGTACCACTAAAACAATGATGAAAAAATTGAGACTTTTTACTAACTTCTGCAGTCTGAAATTGACCAGTCGAGCAGTCATGGAATTAATATGGAAACAAAAAAGAACTGGTTCTTAATTTTAAAATATTAGGGAAAAAATGGAACTAATATAATAAATGAGGCCAGAGATCAAATGAAATAATATGATACATTCAATGAAGCACATTTCAAAAGCCTATAAAAGGGGGCATACCGATGAATCTTGCTTGATAAAATACACATGAATCAAATGACTAGCTCTGGATGGTGGAAAAAGTAAGTATCAGCAAACAGACTGATCAGTAGGGGTTAACTTTGGAACAGACCATCACTTGCTTCTATGAAAGTGTAAACTCAAACTGAACAAAATGAAAATAATCCCACAAGGGCAAAATAAATCCATAGATTCATCTCACTTGAATTTAAAAGCCATTTTAAGAATACATTTAATGCTTTGTACATCAAGTCAAGAAGAAGTTGTGCAATGACATCAAGAACATCACACATGTTGAAAATAAAGGGTCATTACAAAGACAAGAAGAAAAGAAAAGGCCAAAGGGATATCAGCAGAGACTTTGAAATTTAATCTAGAAATCTAGAATGTAGAGAAGCTAAAGCAAAAGGAAGAAACGATGAGATAAACACAGTGAGACAGATTTCAAAGAGCAGCTGAAGAATACAAAGCGTCGTACTGAAATGTGCCAAGACCTATTTTGGACATGCAGTCAGGAGGGGTTAGTCATGGGAAAACACAGCCTGCTTGAAGAGTAGTGGATTCACAAAGTGGATAAAGTCCTTCAAGGAGAACTGCCACAGTGATTACAGTGATTGCCACAGTGGAGTTGAACATGGTGGAAATTATGAGAATGACTCGGGCTTGTACAAGGTTTCAATATGGAGTACATAGGGTTGAAGTTATCTTGTGGGCTTACAAAAACTGAACAGAGAATAAGGAAGACTGCAGAACAGATGTGTTTAAATGATAATGTATCTTCTAGAAGATACACATTTAGATTGTTATTTAGAAATGAGGATAGCAATACTTTGTCCTATATACTTTTTATTTCTATTGACATTTTAATGAAAATTTATAGAGAACTTGGGTTTCCATTCATTCATAGTTGCACATTTTCCTTCCTGCCCCTACCCCAGTTTACTCTTCTCTTTGAAAAAAGTTCTTTCATTGTTGTACAAACACACACTCCCTCCTCCCACCCCCAGTCCACTTTAGTATGCAACTCATTACAGACAGTTGTCATGTAATTAGTACCTAATCATATATTTCTTTTAAGCAGTTATTTCTCTCATCTGTTACAATACAGTGTACCTTATTCATCTCCTCTTTTCTTAGTTTCTCCTCAACCATTCTACATAGTTTTGACATGTCATCAGTAGGGACCAGTCCTTAGAGAATAAAAGACAATGCTTTATAGACATGTCAGCAAAAAAGAGGAAGATCTTGAATGAGATGAATTGACACAGTGACTGACCCAGTTCATTAGTAATGAGATCAAACGTAGCAATAATTACAAAGATGGTATAAAATTAGGCAGTGTTTCCTTCTGTTGTACATGAGGCTACTGTAACCTGGAAATGACTTTGGCAGTACCTAACAACCACAAAATTATCTGAGGTCACATTTCATTTTAATTGATTTTAAATAAATACTTTTCATTTAACATTGGTTGTTAACTGTGTCTTTAGATAGAAAAAACCATGTTGTCAAAGCAATGACATGATTTACCTCTAATAACTCCCATGAATTGTCAAAAGAACAAACAGAGACATCTTGGAAAAAGTGCAGCCAGAATGCTCCTCGGAGGAAAAGATAACAAAGCTTCATTTTTTATACTTTAGACACACAGCTAGGGAAGGCTAGTCCTTGGAAAGGGACATCATGCTTGGAAAAAAGGAGGGTCAGCTAAGTCAATGAAGATCCAGAATGAAACGGATTTACAAGGTGGCTTCAGCAATGGCTGTAGTATGTCAGAGGTGATGAGGATGGCACAGGACAGGGCAGAGTTCATATCGGCTGTTTATGAATTGTCCATGACTCAGTAGAACCTTACAACAGCAACTCTATAAGAGGGAAGATTCCCCATCAACAATATCAACAGCACACAAAAGATTCTTATGGAGTCAAACATGCCCCTATATACCCGACACCTTATCTTTACAAAATTAATATGAACTATCCCTCCCAAGACATTCACTCTTCTACTATTGGGTCTGCTAATCTATTACTGTTGTTGTTATGTCCTGTCAAGTTGAGTGTAACTCATAGTGAATCTACAAACAACAGATCTGAACCTTGTCCTGTTCTTTGACATTCTCAAGCTTCCTGAAACTCTAGAGGCCATTATGGCAGTTATTTTGTCAATTCACCTGATTGAAGGTCTTCCCTTCCTTCGCCAACTCTCTGCCTTTCCAAGCATCCTGTTCCTCCCCAAGGAAGAGCCCCTCCTATGAACATGCCCCAAAAATGTGACACAAAGCTTTATCATCTTTTTCTTCAAGAATTCTCTGGCTGTACTTCCTTTAAGATGTATTTATCTGCTCTTTTCGCAGTCAGGGGATATTCAGTACTCTTCTCCAACACCACAACTGAAAAGCATCAATCCTTCTGTTATTTTCATTCATTGTCTAGCTCTTCAGAAGCTTAGCAAGTGATTGGAAACACCATGACTTGAACCAGACACACCATAGTTCTCGAACATATATCATTACTTCTCAATAATTTGGAGAAGTCTCTGACTACAGACTGTCCGAGTGAAGTAAGTCTTCTGATTTCCTGACTTCTGGTACCAAGGGTGTTGACTGGGGATCTGAGTAAGATGAAGTTGTTGACAGTTTCAGTCTTTTCTCATCATGATATTGTCTATTGGTCCAAGGGTAAGGATTTTTTTTTCTTGATGTTGAGATGCTATCCATATTGAAGGCTGTATTCATTCTCTGATCTTCTACAAGTGCTTCAAGTCCTCCTCATTTTCTGCAAGCAAGGTTGTATCAACTGCATAAGGCAGGTGATTGATGAGTCTTCCTCCAATCTTGATACCAAATTCTTCATAGAATTCAGATTCTTGAATAATTTGCTCAGCATAAAGATTGAATAGATATGGGGAGAGAATACAACCCTGAAGTACTCCCCTTCTTAATTTTAAACCATGTCGTGTTCCCTTACTCTGTTCTCACAACAGTGTCTTGGTGTAAATATAGGTTTCAAATGAGTATAACTAAGTGCTCTTGGATTCTAATTCTTCTCAATGTTAGCCACAGCCTGTTATAATCTACACAGTCAAATGCTTTCACATAGTCAATAAAGCATAAATAGACACTCTTCTGGTATTCCTTACTTTCAGCCAGGATGCATATGACATCAGCAATAATATCCCTGGTGCCATGGCCTTCTCTAAAGCCTTCTTGAATTTCGGGCAGTTCCCTACCTATGCATTATTCTTTCTGTTTTTGGATGATCAGCAGCAACATTAATGGTATTGTTTGATAGTTTCCACATTCTGTTGCATCACCTTTCTTAGCAATGGGAATGAATATAGACTACTTCTAATCTATTAATCAGACAGCTGTCTCCCAAATTACCTAGCATTGATTGCTGGGTGCATGCAGGGCTGAATCTGTTAATTGAAACAAGTCAACTGATATCTTATAGGTTCCCAGTACATTTTTGCCAATGTCTTCAGTGCAGGTTCAACTTTCTCCTTCATTACTATTGGCTCCTACTCATATGGATAGTACTCACAATTTTGAGGTTCATTAATGATGTAACAGGCTACCATAAATATAGGAAATAGGATACAATTCTTCAATCATGACAGTTTCTCAGGTATGCTTGCCAGCTCTCTGACCTTTCAGCCCAGGACTTGGAGCAATTTCACACAGCTCTTTTAGTCCTGCCTATTATGACATCTCCCCTCAGTCGTGCAGTAAGCCTATGTGAAAGTTCTCTGGCTCTATGCAATAGCCATTTCAGTGAAACTCTGCCTAAACTCAGCCTTTAAAGTTCATGTGATTGTTTTTGGTACATCTTGCTCAGGAAACTATTCCAAAAGGATGTATGGTACTTTCTGTTTCTTTCTTGATGTTATTGAGGTTCCCATTGTCTACATTTGAACCTGCTTAATTCATGCATGTTTTGTTTGTTATGTGTCATCAAATTGTAACTGACTCATAGCTGACCCTCCAGTAGGTTTTTAGAAGCAGTTAATGACACAGAGGAGATGGTGGATTTGAACTACATTCTTTTGGAATTGCTGCATAGTTTCTTACCACTAGGCTACTAGAGGCATGGTGGGATAGAAAAATTGATCAATTCCCTCACTAGTAGTCTACATATTCAAAAGTTGCTATTTACCTTATTTGCATTAACAAAGTATCCAGTTCCCTTGTGAGGCCACAAACATTCCAAATATGTGTAATAGTACTCAGTCATATAGGGAGCTCCGGTGACTTAGTGGTAAGGAGTTTTGCTACCAACACAAAGACATGTGGTTCAAATCCACCAGCTGTTTCTTGGGAGAAAAATGAGTAAACTCCTCCTATGGAAATTACTGTCTCTTAAAACCCAGTGGAGGATCAGCTATGAAGCAATCCCTAATTGATCATATATTAAAAAAATGACAACTCAGTTTGATAGCCAAAGTCAATGGCTAGGAGAGGTATACTGAATAAAAATGAAAGAATATTTTTTTCAAAGAGAAAAGTGAACTTGGGGGAAAGGGTGGGCAGGGAGGAAAGTGTGCAACAATGGATGAATGGAAATCCATGTTCTCTATAAACTTTGATTAAAATAAAAAAAACCCCTAAAAACATTTTGATTAAACTTTGTTAACAAGTTCTTCAATTATTTCTTACAATGTTATAATAAATACTGAAACAAATTTTATTGTTTCCATCATTTCAGTTCATTTTATTTGTTGGGTTTTTCTTATGTTAGAAGTGAATGAATTATGAAATTAATACACAAAATTCTGCCCATAGTATTTATCATAATGACATGCAATAGCAAGACTGGTGCTCTTCATTTCCTACCATAAGTTAATACTACATATTTACCAGAAGCCATGGAAAGATGGAAAAAAACTATAATGGAGGAAAAATAAGGGGTTGAGGAAAGTAAATCTTATAAAAAATTTTCAATTTGAAAAAAATATGCAACCAATTAACATTTTAAGGTGCTCCATGGAGAATTGGTATCCTACAGAAATACCTGTAAATATTGTTACTAAAATGCCAGGGGATTTTTTTCCTAAAAAAGACCAGTGGTGAACTAAATAATATACTATGTAAAATTACTTTATTCTGAAGGAACTGCTATTTGTAGGCAGCTTATAAAACTGAGAAGTATACTAACAATAACAATAATATGCATTTAACTGCCAATTTCATTCCTAAGTAGCTTCCATTAAGGCTCTCAGAGAACCAGTGTCAATGTTCTTAAAATAGCGGTATCAACACTATCCTTTATACAACTGTTGTGACTGTCGGATAAACTGCATGGTATTGAGAAGGTGCTCAGTAATGACACTACATTTTATTGCTCTGCAGTGTTCACTGATAATTCCTGTTCTTCCTGGGAATCAGTGATATTGCATGAATATAAGTGGGAAATATTAGAATATTAGTAATATACCTGGAATTAGTAATATAGACAAATAACTGGATGTCAGCGACTCTCTTTTTCAAATTATCAAGATGACATTACAAATGTTTAAAACTACAAAAAGATAAGATACTAAAAAATAAATAAGTTAGGCATATTCTTAACACTGAGGATTTTTTTGAGGATCTTCCACCAATCTATGCCCAATTATGAGGTTAACTTTGAAAACTTGAGGTCTATCACAAAAGCATGCATCCAGCCAAACGGCTAAAATGAGTATCACAGCATGTTCACTATTCAGAGACTATTTCCCAGCCCCTTTAACTAATTTTTTTTACCATTTATTTCATACTTGGATATTTTGGTATACAAATATTTTCAACAAACAAGAAACATAGCTTTAAAAATCTGGATTATTATAAAATCTTATTAAATTAATACATGTATAATAAATATGAATGCTTTACAAATTGGATAACTGGAAAAAAGGCTATAATAATGTACTAAAATAAAGTATAATTGAAAGATTATATATTTTTGCAAAAGTTAGTCTAAAAATGTCGTTAAAAATGAAAAACAAAACATTTGAAAGCAATGATGAATATGCGAAACACTACACAATATAGATGAGTCTGGAAGACATACACTGAGTGAAATCAGTCACAAAAGAATAAATACTGCTCCAAAACCACTGTTACCAAAACCAAGAGAAATGATGATATACAGAGTCAGTCTAGTAAGATTGCCAGGGGAAGGAGAGAATGCAGGAATAGAAAAGAAATTAATAGACAACAAACACTTATGAAATGGGTGAAGGGAAGGACAGTATGGAATGAATGGAGGATCAGCAGGTAAGGGGTGTACTGTCATATTAAGGAGCAAATATGCATGGATGATTGAAAAAACTCTCTAGTATTCTTTTTCAAGTTCTTCACTCAAGTTACAACAAAAATGATAAAGAAAAAGAAAATGAAATACAGATTTTTTGAAGACACTTTACAGAAGATAAAATTCCATTTTCTAAGAACAAGCCCATTTCACAGCATTCTTCTTTCAGAATGTATTATCTTGTAATATTTCTAGCTCAAAATGAAATATCTTTAAATAATCTAAGTTTATATTCATAATTGTCAGTGTCATTTGAACTGAAAAATATGCAGGTGAATGCTATTATTACAAAGATGCTCTACGATTACCCCTCTTTACCACAGTGTGGCTGGTTGCATGTTTTAACCAGATTCCAGACTTAACAAACGTGGTGAAAATCAACACTCACTCATCCCTGTGGAAACTGGCAAAGGCACAGATGCTGCTACTGGAAATAGCTGGGCCTTTTCAATCTTTAGATGAAAAACATGTTGTGAAAAGATTTTGTACATAGATTCACAGATGAAGAATTTATATCATTGTTTCATCTAAATGATTTCAGTGTCAGTGTGTCCATTTGGGATGAGGGGGGAATTTATTGTCATTGATTTAATGCCAACCCATAATGACGCTGAGCAAGCAGGGTCGTGTCATCTGCATAAGGCAGCTTGTTGACAGATCTTCCACCAATCCTGACCCCACATTTCTCCTCATAGAGCCCAGCTTCACGGATGATCTGTTCTGCATACAGGTTGAAAAGGTATGGAAACAGGACACATCCTTGGTGTACCCCCTTCCCAATTTTGAACTATGCAGTTTTTCCTTGCTCTGTTCTGATGACTGCCTCTTGGTCCAAGTATAGGTTTCGCATAAGCACGATCAAGTGTTCTGGGATTTCCCATTCTTCTCAGAGTCAGCCACAGTTTGTTATGATCCACACAGTCAAACACCTTTGCATAGTCAACAAAACACAGATAGACATTTCTTTGGTATTCCCTGCTTTCAGAGAAGATCCATCTAACATTAGCTACAATATCCCTAGTACCACGACCCCTTCTAAACCCAGCCTGGACTTCTGGCAGTTCTCTGCTGATGTACTGTTCCAGTCATTTTTGGATGATCTTCAGTAGAATCTTGCTTGCATGTGAAATCAATGATATTGTTCTATAGTTTCCACACTCTGTTGGGTCACCCTTCTTTGGGATGGGAACGAATATAGATCTCTTCCAGTCAGTTGGCCAAATGGTTGTTCTCCAGATTTCTTGGCACAACTTGGTGAGCACATCCAGGGCAGCATCTGTTAGCTGAAACAAGTAGTTGGTATACCACCTATTTCTGGGGCCTTAAAGTGCTTGCTGCAGAGGATCAAGGACTGCAGCCTTCAATATAGATTGAGGCTCAATGTCAAGAAGACAAAGATTCTGACCACTGGACCAATTGGCAGCATCAGCATAGACAGTGAAGAGATTGAGACTGTTCACAGCTTTAGTTTGCTTGGCTCCACAGTCAACACTCTTGTCACCAGTAGCCAGGAAACTAGAAGACGTATTGTGATGGGGAAGTCTGCTGTCAGGGACCTCTCAAAAGTACTGAAGAGCAATGGTTTCTCTCTGGAGACCAAGGTGCGTCTGATACAGATTGTGGTCTTTGCTATCACTTGTTATGCATCAGAGAGTTGGACGACGACTAAGGAGGGTAGAAAGAGAATTGATGCCTTTGATCTGTGGTGCTGGAGAAGAGTATTGAGAGTACCATGGACTTCTAGGAAAACAAACAGATTAATCCTAGAGAGGGTTAAACCGGGAGGCTCCTTGGTTCCAAGGATTCTGAGGCTTCGTCTAACATACTTTGGACATGTTGTAAGAAGGGACCGGTCCTTGGAGAAGGACATCATGCTTGGGAGGGTGAAGGGACAGTGCAGGAGGGAAGGCCCTCTAGGAGGTGGATTGATTCAGTGACGGGTGATTGGGGTAAGTCTGTCAGAGACAGTGTGATTGGCACAAGACAGAGTAGAGTTTAGGGCTGTGGTACATTGGGTCACTATGAGTCGCAAGTGACTCGACGGCTCACAACAACAACAGTGAAGCTGAAGGACAGGGCAGATCTGCTCCATAGGGTTTCCAAGGCTGAGATGATTATGGAAGCCGACCACCACATTCTTCTCCCACTGAGCAGCTTGTGGTTTCAAAAGGCCAGCCCCTTGGTTAACAGCCAAGCACTTTAACCACTGGTTAGAAGAAATGTAATCTAATAATCTCTTTATATTTTAGAGTTCTTTTTCCTGATTCTGCCTTCCCAGGAGGTGCTTTAGTTGATCTCTTCAACTGAACTGAATGTTTATTTGAACAACAGACCTAAAAGTTTTGAAAGTGGAGCTGGCATGGTAAGATGTTATTTGAAAAGACATGAATTAACCTTTCAGAATGTTTCTCAGTTATTCTCTACTGTTTCTCCTGACAAACAATTGGGTCAATGCAGCCTACACAAGGTGGGGCATGATGTACTAAAATAAATAACCACAGCGTAATGGGACTGTCTGATGTTGTAACACAGAGAGTATCACATAATCAATAATTTTGCACAGTCAGAGCTTTTCCAAGTTCTTAGCTAATACAGCTGTTGTTTTGAGGAAGGGAGGGAAAGCTGAGGAGGAAAAAAAAAAGATCAGGGAGAAGAGAAAGGAATGAGAAAAAGTCAGGGGGAAGGGAGGAAGAAGAGATGGAAAGAGACTGTTGTCTTATAAATGTCTTAACATCTGCACTAAACAAAAGGAAATAATCTTCAAATTAATCAGTTATACAATAATGATACTACTAGTATTAGACATTCTATGTGACAAGATACTTTTTACATATTATCTTTGTTCTCACTATCTGTGCCTATTTTCTAGAATTGAAAATTTTGTCTCAGGCTACAGGCTCCCTGATAGATAAGTTCCATAGATAAAATAGAGAAGGTAGAATGAATCCAAGGAATTGGGCTTAGGGATCTACACTCTTAACTCTCTCGTAAATTTTGTGTAGCAAAAAGAAGGAACAAGAGAAAATTTTAAATTAAGACTAGAGTTAAGGAACATTCAACCTGAGTAACAGGTCATGTCAGCTCTAGAGATCATTCACTGAGAGAAGCCTGGGCTGTAACATCAAACAACATTGAGTACTGAGCCTTACCTCCATCACACATCAACATGTAACAAAAGAAATTAAGTCTGGTGGCTTAGTGGGAAAGAATTGTGCTATCAGTGCAAAGGGTGCAAAGGTATGCAGTTTGAAAACAGCAGCTGGCCTGCAGGCAGTCTCCTTCTGTGCAATTTATTACCTCTGTTAACCAGCTGAAGGGTCAGGTATGAGTTAGTTCCGACTTAACAGCACGCAACTCAACAACACAAATCTCTTTAGCGTCAAATTCATGATAGATAAACTTGAATCCACCCGTCTGCCTTAACATGGTTGTGGTAATGATGAAATGACATGAAGTAATGTATACACATCACCTTCACAAAAGGCCTATAGATGTTTCTTCTCTAGATACTTCCAGTATCTCTCCCATTACCCAAGATGTAATAACTGCATGCTCTTCAGTATGTGACACAGAACTGAACCAAATTGAGGCCATAAAAGTTATGAGGAAACTTAGGATTTTCCACTTTATTTCTAAAGCAAAAACACAGTGTACCCTACTGCTCAATAATAATGCTAAAATTTCTGGTTAGGGCTTTTCTGCAATATAGGTTGCAAAACCATTAAGATACAAAAATAGCCTTCAGAAATTGCAGTTTTCAAATAAATGGAATACCTTTAAAGCTGAACATATTCTGTCTACACAGACCAACTGTTGGAGAGAAGTACAAGATTCTGGCACTCATTCAACCCAATATTATACTCTATTATTTACGAGTACTCAGTCTTACACTGTGTTCTCATTTTTTCATTATTGTTCAAGCAGAGTAAAAACTATTCTTCAGTAAGAAAACAGCAAAGACAAAAGCAAAGAAAATCTAATTGTATTTGTTGGATTACAAAGCTTCAGGAAGACATTTAGCAATAAAGACTTCAAATACAACATTTCAGGCTTCCAAGTTTCCAAAAGAACACAAGAAAAGGAAAATAGATATTTAATAATGACCAGGAGAATTAAATACTGTATGCCAAAGAAAAAACACAAGTGTAGATTATAAAAGTCTATAGAAGATAGATACCTATTTAGGAGAGATAATGGAGTATTCATGAAAAGAATAGGTATTTCTAATAAAAAGTTAAAGATTTTTTCTGTTTCAATCATTCATTTTAAAAAATCATACATTTTAAAAAATCATCTGAACTTTGTCATAAAATATAGATAAATTCAAGGAATAACAAAACCACACTATAGCATTATTATGAGTGTACTACCTGGTTTGAAACTGAGGAGGACCTCATGCCCTTGCTGTGAAGGGTCAAGGACTGCAGCCTTCAGTATGGACTAAGGCTCAATGTCAAGAAGACAAAGATTCTTGCCACTGGACCAATTGGCAGC
>NW_006399760.1:27464431-27475767 GCF_000299155.1 Elephantulus edwardii | reverse complement strand
GACTCAATGGCACATAACAACAACAACACTACCTGGTAAATATGAAAGGCTCAACAATTAATACCTATTAGTAATCATTATTACTCTGGGCCCAGTTAGTAAAAAGAAAAATTTAGTTACATGTAAAATAATTCTTTAGTGATCACCGAACTTCTCAAAATTAACTACAAAAAACCCCACCAAACCCCATACATTTTTACCTTGTTTGCTTTTAGAAAGTTTATATGCATGATGATGCCTATACTTATGGGGAATATGAGGAATAGTATATTATGTATTTTTGTATTTTTGAAGTAACTTATATTTAGCACAGTCAATCTCTTGTACCTTGCACAAAAGTGACTTAATTTTATAGTAGCACTACATGCTCTAAGTACTGCCTTCAGTTAGCCATTGTTACCTCTTCTCGAAGAACCATGCAATTGTTCCAAGTGCACTTTCAACTGGAAATCATTCCCTTAATCTTAGAGTAAAAATATCTACTTTTAGTACAACCTTTTTCTGCCTTCTCTTCATGGTACCTTATTAAAGCACATTTTCTTTTGGTGTTTATTATAGAATAAAAGCAGTGAATACTTAAATCCATTTGTACTTTTGTTTTCATCTGATATACAATCAAGATCATAATGGTACAATTACAATGTATTTAATTATTTAATGTGACTACTTCATATTATCACATTGAAATCAGAAAAATGCCGTTCAAGAGATCACTTAATTCACTTTTAGCCAAATAACTCTTTCGGAAGATGCTGGGATTTAACTATGGTAGTGAGCATTCTCCTCAATCATAAGGATGAAAACATTTGGAAACATTTATGTTAACTTTTCTTAAGTATTCAAAAAGAAAATTAAGTATTTATATTGTCAATATAATTACATATAAGAGGATTAAAAAGTATATAAAGAATGCATTACACTGAGATGGGATTCATACTAGAAATGCAAAGGTAGTTCAACATTAAAAAGCAAATAAATATATTTGTTGTTAATATCAGCAGTACACATTACACTTGAAAAAGATAAAGGAAAAACAATCTGAAACGAATAGATCATTAGACCTTCTATGTATGACGGTTAAGAATCTAGAGCAGGGAAAGCATTAAAAAAGTGAATTGGGCAAGGAATGGGGAGGGAAATATGTATGAAAACCAGTATCTTTGTAAACTTTCACTGAAATCACAATAACAAATAATTAATAATCAACATAATCTACCATATAAATAAAAGAAGGGACAATATTCACATGATCATCTCAATCAATATATACAAGGCACTCAATAAAAGCCTATATTTGTTCTTATAAAACATCTCAAAAAAAATAAAACAAAGGATAGAAAATTCTACAATATATCTGATAGAATATACAACAAAATCAACAGCTACTATTAATCTCGACACAGGGCACTAAAAATATTTCCCTCTGCTGTGGTGCTGGAGAAGAGTATTGAATGTATGACGGACTGCAAAGAAAACAGACAGATTCACCCTGGGGAGGGTTAAATCAGGCCGCTCCTTGGAGGCAAGGATTCTGGGGCTTCGTCTGACATACTTTGGACATGTAGTAAGGAGGTACAGGTCCTTGGAGAGGGACATCATGCTTGGGAGGGTGGAGGGACGGTGCAAGAGGGGAAGACCCTCTATGAGGTGGACTGATTCAGTGACTGGGGTAATTGGGATGGGTGTGTCAGAGGCAGTGCGATTGGCACAGGATAGAGCAGGGTTTATGGCTGTTGTACATAGGGTCGCTATGAGTCACAAGCACATAACAACAACAACAAGAGCAAGATATTTATGTTCATTATTATTGCCCTAACTTAATATCATATTATAAGTCCTAGTGATACAAAGAAGGTAAGAAAGGTGACAAAGGATATCCAAAATGGCAAAGAAATAAAACTGTTTATATTCCTATATGGTATAACTGTTGTTGCAGTGTATACTTTCAAGTCAGAACCGACCATTGCTGACCCTCTGACAGGTTTTCAGAGGCAATTAATAACACAGCAAGAGATTGTCCATCCTTCAGTGGAGCAGCCAGTGAATTTAAACCATGTGGCTTTGAGATACAGCACAGTTTCTTTCCACTAGGCCACCAGAGCTCCCTACGGCATAATTATACATGGAAAATTCCAGAGATCATGTAAAAAGGGTTACCAGAATTAATTGACATTTTTATAAAAATTATAAGATACAATATTAATATACAAAATCAAGGTGGAGTCCTCTAGACTAAAAACAAAAACTCCAAAAAAGGAAATCAAGAAAACAATACTATTTACAATAGCCACCCAAAGGATTGACTGCCTAAGATTTTAAGTAGGCATATAAAAATGTGTACAAGGAAAACTACAAAATACTACTGCAAGAATACAAAAGAGAACCATTACTCTTGTTAGGTGGCATTGACTCGACCATAATTCATAGCAATGTTGTCAACAGCATATCAGAAACTTGCTTTATTCTGATCACTATGCATCAGGTCAACTCCTTGAAGGTCTTCTCTTTCACTGACTCTCTGCACTGCCATGAGAATGCCAATACTCTTTTCAAGGACTGGTTCCTCCTTACAGCATGTCCAAGGTATGTGAAACAAAGTTTTACCATCTTTGCCTTTAAGGACCACCCTGAACAATTCCTCAAAGATAGATTTGTTTGGTATTTTTTTGTTTGTTGTTTTTTTGTTTCATCAAGTCAGAATGAGTTATAGGTGATCCTTCAGCATATTTTCAGAGGTGGTAAATCGCACAGTGGGGAAACACCCACCAGTGGAGCAGCTGGTGGATTCTAAACTGAGTGTCATTATTTTGGCAGTACAACTCCTTACCACTGTGCCACCAGAGTTCCCAGTTCGCTATTGATGATATACTTAATACTCTTCTCCAACACCACAATTCAAAGGTATTGATACATTTGAGGAAAAAAGAACATACCATGTTCATAGATGTGGAAGATTAAGCATTGTGAAAATATCAATCACACCCACTACTATCTACAAGGATAATGCAATACCAATGCAAATAGCAATAACATTCTTTAAGAAAATGGGCAATTCTCCAACTTTAAATGAAAAGCAAAGAGGAATTGAATATCTAAAGATATTAGGTGTCTTCATACTTCTGGATATCAGAATTTACTCAATAGTTATGGGACTCATAATAATTAGTATCTATTTAGCTATGTACAATTAGTCTTCAGTAAAAGCTTGTATAGGTCATTGAGAGGTTAAGCGATGTTTTTGAAAACAACTATGAGATATCATCTCACCCAGTAAGAATAGCGAAATTTAACAGAACAGCAAACAACAAATGCTGGCAAGGTGTGGAGAAATTTGAACTCTTATTCACTGTTGGTGGGAGGGTAAAATGGTGCAACCACTATGGAAGGCTGTATGGCGCTTTCTCAAAAAGCTTCAGTTTATCCAATCTTTCTCAGTTTTACTCCAACCCTGATGTCAGCTCCGTTCTACAACAGTGGCACTATGCAGTATTAGTCCTTTAGTGACTGAGATATTTCACTCAGCAAAATGTCCTCCAGGGTCACCCAGTTTGAATAATATTTCATGAGTTCCTTGTTTTTCAATGCAGTGCAGTATTCCAATGTGTGAATATACCAGAGCTTCTCCATCCATTCGTTTGTTGATGGGCACTTAGGTTGTTTCCAACTCTTTGCTATTGTAAACAAAACAGCAATAAACATGATGTGCATATATCTGCTTTGGTGGCAGTTATGATTTCTTTAGATTGGATAAATTATGTAATACTGCATTGAAACAGATGAGGGAAATAACTGTTTAAAAGCAATATATGATTGGGTATTATGGTCATGACAAGAGTCCAGAATTAAGGCTGCATAGTGGAGTGCGCTGGGGACTTGTATAACAATGAAATAATTTTTCTTTTACTTTTCAAAGAGAAGAGCAATCTGGGGGTGGGGGAGAGGTGGGTAGGGAGATAAATGCAATATTGAATGAATGAAAATCCCAAGTCTCAGCAAACGTTCATTAAAATTAATAACTAAAAATTAAAAAAAGGAAAAGTTGCAAATAGAAATACCATTTGACCCAGCAATTCCACTACAGGGAATATACCCCAAAGAAACCATAACTGCCATTAAGTTGGTATATGCACACTCATGTTTATCGCGGCTTTGTTCACAATAGCAAAGAGTTGGAAACAACCTAAGTGCTCATCAACAAACAAATGGATAGAGAAGCTGTGATATATTCACAAAATGGAACAGCAACTGTATTGAAAACTAAGGAACTCATGAAATATTATTCAAAATAGGTGACCCTTGAGGACATTGTGCTGAGTCAAATATCTCAGTCACAAAAGGACAAATACTGCATAGTGACACTGTTGTAAAACAGGCCTGACATTGGGGTTGGAGGAAGAGAAACAGGGGATACATTATGTATACTTCATTGAAACAGATGAAGGAGAAAACTGTTTAGAAGGGATAAATGATTAGGTATTATTGTCATGACAGGAGTTCAGAATGAAAGCTGCATAGTGGCGTGGACTTTGGGGGGAGGAATTGTATAACAATGAAAGAATTTTTCTTTTATTTTTCAGATAGAACAAGTGGTGAGGGGTGGGCAGGGAGAAAAGTGCAACAATGAATGAATGGAAATCCAAAGTCTCTGTAAACGTTCATTAAAATTAATTTTTTAAAAAAGGATTTTTTAAAGATATGTTTTCGTTGTTGCTGTGTGCTGTCAAGTCATTTGTCACTCATAGTGACTCTATGTACAATAGCTCTGACCTCTGCTCTACCCTGAGCCAATCTCACTGTCTCTCACATTCCTATCTCCATCACTCCAGTTACTGTGTCAATCAATCTCATCTGGATCTTCCTCTCTTATGCTGCACTGTCCTCCACCTTTCCAAGCATGATGTCCTTCTCCAAGGACTGGTCCCTCCTGGCCATGTGCCCAAAGTATGTGGATTGAAGCTTCCAAATCCTTGCCTCTAAGGAGCAGCCTGGTTTTACCCTCTCCAGAACAGATCTGTTTGTTCTCTTGACAGCCAATAGTATGTTCAATACTTTTCTCCAGGACCACAATTCAAAGGCATCATTTCTTTTTCTATCATCCTTATTCATTGTACTCTCTTTAAAAATTGGTGCTGACAGAACTGGATTCACATTAATAAACAATTGAAACAAGATCATATCTCACATTATATTCAAAAAGAGAACTAAAAATGAAACAAAGATGTAAATGTTAAGTCTGAAAATATAAGGATGTTAAAAATAAAAGGAGAAAACCAGGACTCCCAATTTACAGTTGAATCCACTATGATACTTAAGTAAGATGAACAAATAACAAGATAAACTAGATAGCTGAGACATTAAAAAATTAAATTTCTATGTCCATAAATTTGTGTTCCCAAAAAGTAAAATCAAAGCCTGCAAATTGGGCGGAAAATTTGGCAACATCATATCTCATAACATGTAAAAAACTAAAAGACAATACAATAAAAAATGAGCAGAGGAAATTAACAGATATTTCCTCAAAGAAGACATTCTCGTAGCTAACAGAAGACAAGATGTTCATAACACTTAAACATTAGAGAGATGCAAATCAAAACTACAGAGATACCCTCTCACCTCTGCAAAGTGGTACGCATAAACAGAGAAAATGAAAACAAAACAGAACAAATTAAAAGCCAACTGAAAACAACAAATGATGGGCAGACTATAAGGAGATTGGTACTCATACACTGCTGGTGTTATTGTAAAATTGTAGAACTGTTTTGTTTTTTTTAAATCTATGCTTGCTTGACTCCACAATCAACACGCTTGGTATCAGAAGTCAAGAAATCAAAAGATTAATTGCTTTGAGGGTAGCTGCTGTCAGAGACCTCTCCAAGTTTCTAAAGAGAAACAATGTCAGCCTGGAGACTAAGATGTGTCTGATTCAGGCCATGGTCTTTGCGTACTAATTGAGAGGTTGGCAATGACCAAAGAAGACAGAAGAATTGATGCTTTTGAGTTGTGGTGCTGGAGAAGAATACTGAATATACTGTGGACTGCCAACAAATCTCCCCAGTTCCATCCTGGAGAGGGTGAAACTAGGCTTCTCCTTGGAGGCAAGGATTTTGAAGCTCCATCTTATATTCTTTGGGTATGTGGCCAGGAAGGACCAGTCCCTGAAGAAGAACATCATGCTTAGAAGGGAGAAGGAACAGTGCAGGAAAGAAAGACCCTGGATGAAATGGACTGACACAGTAACTGGTTAGTGGGGGAAGGTGTATCAGAAACAGTGAGATGAGACCTGGCTTAGGAAAGGGCAAATCAGAGATGTTGTGCATAGGGTTACTATGAGTCACAGGCAACTTGATGGCACATAACAACAACACGTATTCAAAAGTTAAAACTAAGAACTTTGTAAGGTCCATCAATCCCTCCTGGCATAATTCTGGAGAAATAAGAACACTGACGTGGATTGATATAATCATACCTACGTTAGGACAAATACATGTTATTACTTTTACAAACAGGAAAGAATAGGGTTACATCCAGGAAACAAAGTTATTTAATGGTTATCAGGCATTGTCAGAGATGAGAGGGTTATTTATTAGACAGTAACTGCGATGTAGTGGGTCAATTGCTAAAACTTTTGCTTCCCTAGACCATTAAACTCATCTAGCTGCTTCAAGTCTGCCTATCTTGCAAATGTGTTTGACTACCTACATCATCAATAGCTACTTAAGCCAACTCTTTCTCATAAATTGAGCAGACTGAGTGTCAGGAAAGGCAAGATCTCATCACCAGAAGAAGCAGAGAATGTGGTATGTGTCTTCAGGGCCAGATATTCCTGCAACAGGAATTATTTCTTGCAATATGAACTGAGTTCTTTGAACTGAGGAATTGTGTATTGTTGTTATAATATCCCTAGTAAATCCTATAACTGTGAATATGATTATATCTAGTCTGTGTGGTCATGACAGTGGATTTCAAACTCAATTAGTGGTTGAAGGAGTGTGAGAATATATGCCTAACCTTCTAGGAATTAATTTTGTGTGGTGAATGTTGTTAATGAATGGAATTCCCTTTTGAGGAGTTAATAGGGGTCGGGTTCACAGTCCCTACATGCTTTTTTTACTTGAATTACAAATATCCGCTGCTACTGATCCAGTAGACACCATCCAACAAATTTTTGATGTTGCAAATATTTATAGGAAGAGAATGTCCTCCTTCTTCTGTGACTGGTTAGTCAGGTTTCTTTCTGGAAAAAGAAAAGTTTTCTGGAGTTACATAGTTATAGTCACACAACTTTGTAAATCTATTTATAGCCACTAAATTGCATACTTTAAAATTGCTAGAGGAGTGAATTTATTGCTATATGTATTACAGCACAATAAAAAGGAATATGAAAGGTAATTGAAAATATCTTGAAAAGGTATTATCAAACTTAAAAAGAGAGAATGAAGAACAATGTAGATCATATGATATCACTTGCATACAAAAGAAGCAAATTACCTCTAATTACATTCAAGGTTTGCTTGTAAAGATGAGAAATATTGTGGAAATAGATACAAGATAATGAAAACACTAGTGGCTTCTAAGAAAACGCTGATATGGGAAGAAAAGATCAGGAGGGAGACTTTACACTGTATATCCTTTTGTATAATCTAACATCTGAACTATGCTTAGAAAAAAGAAAAGTTTAAAAAGGATTAACAATTGTGAAACTATACACTTTTAGTGTACCTTCCCAATTCCATCAAAATGTAATTTTATGCTATTATTAATGGTTTCGTATTTTTAGAAACACTTAACAATAACATTGACAACAATGTATCACAAAAAAATTCTAATACTAAATTATTTCCATGAATCTTATGAAATAATTCTCCCCACAGGCTCCCTATGAATATTGAACTTTATTTTTTCAAATGACAGAAAAGATACTGAGGTGTCATGAAGTGAAGTAACTCGTTCCAAGTCACAATATAAGAAATGAATGAAGTGAAAACACAGAATCAAAGCCTCCAGATCCATAACCAGCTCTCTTAACGTCTCTGTTATTGGCTATGACATTCTTGAATGAGTGAGTTAATCATTGCAGATTACTCTTATTTATTCATATTACTTGGTTCATTGCTACTTCAACACCTTGTCCATGTCTCCACCTGTTGAAATGATCCCTCATATTCAAAACTCAGAACATTATTGTTGTTTTAAGTGCTATTGAGTCATCTAGGATGCAACCAGGCTGCACTAATAGTAACAATGAGTGACTGGAATGCAAGAGTTTGAAAGGAAGAAAGATCATTAGTCAGAAAACATGGATGAGGTTGGAGATAAAAACAATAGAATTTTGTTCAATGATTTGTTGTTGTTATTGTTGTTATGTACCATTGAGTCGCTTGCAACTCATAGCGACCCTATGTACAACAGCCCTAAACTCTGCTCTGTCCTGGGCCAATTGCACTCTGACACACCCATCCGATTACCCCAGTCACTGAATTAATCCACCTTCTAGAGGGCCTTCCCCTTCTGCGCGCCTGCCCTCCACCCTTGCAAGCATGATGTCTTTCTCCAAGAACCAGTCCCTCCTTGCAACATGTCCAAAGTATGTCAGACAAAGCCTCAGAATCCTTGCCTCCAAGGAGCAGCCAGGTTTAAGCCTCTCCAGGATGAATCTGTCTGTTTTCTTAGCAGTCCGTGGTATCCTCAATACTTTTCTCCAACACCAAATCTCAAAGGCATCAATTATCCTTCTATCCTCCTTAGTCATTGTCCAACTCTCTGGTGCATACATAACAAGTGATTGCAAAGACCATGGCCTGTATCAGATGTACCTTAGTCTCCAGAGAGACACCATTGTTCTTCAGTACTTTAGAGAGGTCCCTAACAACAGACTTACCCATCGCGATACGTCTTATAATTTTCTGGCTGCTGGTGCCAAGAGTGTTGATTGTGGAACCAAACAAACTAAAGCTGTGAATAATCTCAATCTCTTCACCATCCATCCTGATACTGCCAATTGGTACAGTGGTGAGAATCTTCATCTTCTTGACATTGAGCCTCAATCCATATTGAAGGCTGCAGTCTTTGACCCTCTGCAGCAAGCACTTCAAGTTCTCCTCAGTTTCAGCAAGCAGGGTTGTGTCATCTGCATGGCACATACTGTTGACAGATCTTCCACCAATCCTGATGCTGCATTTCTCCTCATAGCGCCCAGCCTCCCAGATGATCTGTTCTGCATACAGGTTGAAAAGGTATGGAGACAGGACACATCCCTGGTGTACGCCCCTCCCAATTTTGAACCATGCAGTGTTTCCTTGCTTTGTCTGATGACTGCCTCTTGGTCCAAGTATAGGTTTCGCATTAGCGTGATCAAGTGTTCTGGGATTCCCACTCTTCTCAGAGTCAGCCACAGTTTGTTACACCTTTGCATTATCAATGAAGCACAGATAGACATTCCTCCGGTACTCTCTGCTTTCAGCCAAGATCCATCTAACTGCAAATACCTTTTGTAAGAAACATAAATGGCCACTATATACATGGACCTCACCTGATGGTCTGCACAGGAATAATATTGATGACATCTGTGCAAAAAATAGTTTGAGAAACCCAAAATTAGCTGTGAAAACTAGGCCAGGTGCTGATTATGGAATAGACCATCAACTACTCATATGTACGTTCAATTCATATGTAACTTAATCTAAAGAAAATGAAATAAAATCTGCAATAACTAAAATCAGACCTTGAACCTATTCAACCTGAACTAAGAAAACCATCACAGGAATAGATTTTATGCCTTGAATATTAATGAGCGAAGGCCAAATGAACTGTAGGAAGATATCAAGAATGTAATTCATAAAGAATGCAAAAAGTCATTACAAAGAGAGAAGAGGAAGAAAATGCCGAGACAGATGTTAGAAGAGATTCTGAATACTGCACTATAGTGCCGAGAACCAAAGCAAAGAGAAGAAATCAAGTCAACTCGATGGCACATAACAACAATACTGAGTCATTTTTGACTCACAGTAACTTTATGAATTGCAAATCTGAAGCTTGCCCTCTCCTGAACCTTCTTCACTCTCTCTGACAGGGTTAAACTATTGCTTAAAGCAAATCAGAGCAAATGCTATTAATTTAATAATGTCTTTTGTGAATTAAGTTTTATTTTCTGTAAATGTACCATATCTATTGTGTATGCACACATATTCTCTCTCTCTCTCCTCTCCACCCCCTCCCCCACTCCCCACTGTTCCTGTTGCTACTTGTTATAGTGTACTACTGAGTCAGGACCACCCCATAGCTGACCCTCCAATGGGTTTGCAGAGATAGTTAATCACACTGGAAGGGACTGCCCATCATTCTCCCATGAGGTGGCTGGTAGATTTAAATTGCTTGCCTTTGGGATTGCAGTGCAGCTTCTTATCACTAGGTATGCATAAGTAACTTTTCACAGTAAGAATATTGATAATTTTTAAATCTATTAAACTACATTGCACTGGATACTCTTCTGGTCCTTAATAGAGGCATAACAAAGTGTTATGACAATCAAAGGTGACCTGGTGGTACAATGGCTAAACATTCAGATGCTGGTCAACTATTTCAATGCACCCTCACTGCATGGGGGTAAAGATTTAGTGATCTGCTCCTCAAAAGACTGGAGTCTAGGAAACTCTCTATGGTAATTCTGTTCTATGACATGGGGTTGCTATTGCTGAGAATCATCTTGACAGCAATGAGTTAGGTTATAGTTTTTAGCAGAGTAAAGAATGAACTCTTACAATGTATATCTTAAAAGCTAGTCTTAAAAGATATGTTCAAATTTACCAACATATTTTCACAATATGAGAAATATCATATCCTGAAATGGAATGAATGTACTTTACTTGTGTTTAGAAGATAGCTCCTTTTTGTTCATTTCCTATAAATTAGACACATTTCTGATTAGAATAAGGCCCCAAAAGAACTATTATATTCCGTGACATCACTAGCATCTATGTATCTAAAACTCTGTGAGGTATTAGATGCTCAATGCTTTCATAAACACAGGAGGCAGGACAAAGGAAGAGAGAAAATTTAAAAAACATAATAGAGTCAACTTTTCAACCGGCACAGACATTCCTGACTGGTCAATAATCCACCATTGCCAGAAAGGATCAAAACTGCAAGAGACAAAATTATTAATGAAATAAATTGATTCAACATGTCCAATATACATCTTATTCTATGCTTTTAAGATCATCCATTAATTTTTTGCTCTTTAAAATTTTATTATTATTTTTAATTTTAATGAAAATTTACAGAAACTTTGGATTTCCATTCATTCATTGTTGCACTTTTCTTCCTGCACCGCCCCCCCC
>NW_006399760.1:27451736-27464171 GCF_000299155.1 Elephantulus edwardii | reverse complement strand
TCACTCACTCACTGCCATGGAGTCTGGATCAACTTGTAGCTGACCCACCATCAGGTTTTCAATGGCTCTTTTAGAGATTGTTTATTTTTCTGCCTGGAGCAGTTAGTGAATTCAAATAACCTGCCTTTGGTTTAACAGCAGAATTTCTTACCTGCTAACCAGAGTCTCTATAAAAGAAATGTTATGTTTGGAAAGGTGGAGGACCAACAAAAGAGAGGAAGACCTCCAATGAGATGGGCTGACAATGTGACTGCAGCAATGTGTTCAAGTGTATCATCGAGGATGAAGAAGGCACTGGACAGGATAGAGTTCAGGTCTGTTGTTCATAGGGTCTCTATGAGACATACTCAACTCAATGACACCTAACAATAATTTTAGATTAGTGAACTAGAAAATATTAAGAATAATAGGTTACATATTATATAATTACTATAGAAAAAATAAATATCCCTTACATTAAGATATCAAATTCAGTGATAACCAACTAATTGGATTTTACCACACTTTTATAATATAGTTGTTGTTGTTATGTGCCTTGGAGTTGCTTGCGACTCATAGCTACCCTGTGTACAATGGCCCTAAACTCTGCTCTGTCCTGTGCCAATTGCACTGTCTCTGATACACCCATCCCAATTACCCCAGTCACTGAATCAATCCACCTCATAGAGGGTCTTCCCCTCCTGTGCTGTCCCTCCACCCTACCAAGCATGATGTCCCTCTCCAAGGACTGGTCCCTCCTTTCAACATGTCCAAATTATGTTAGATGGAGCCTCAGAAACCTTGCCTCCAAAGAGCCACCCAGATTAACCCTTTTAAGGATGAATCTGTTTCCATGTTACCCTCAATACTCTTCTCCAGCACCACAGCTCAGAGGCATCAATTCTCCTTCTATCCTCCTTAGTCATTGTCCAACTCTCTGATGCATAACAAGTGATTACAAAGACCATGGCCTGTATCAGATGTACCTTAGTCTCCAGAGAGACACCATTGTTCTTCAGTTCTTTGAAGAGGTCCCTAACACTTTCCCATCGCAATACATCTTTTAAATTGCTGGTTGCTGGTGCCAAGAGTGTTGACTGTGTAGCAAAGCAAACTAAAGCTGTGATTCTGTGCAAAAATGTTGTTGTTAGGTGCCGTCGAGTCAAGTAGAACTCACAGCAAGCCTATGAACAGCCACCCTAAACCCTGCCTTATCCTGTGCTATCCTCACTATCTCTGAAACACTCCTCACCATCTCTAAAATACTCGAGCCTGTTACTAAAGTCATCATGTCAATTTATCTCATTGGGGCTCTTCCTTTCCTTTGCTGACCCCTCATCTTTCTAAGCATGATCTCCCTCTCCTACGAACTGCCTTGTCTAACTACATGTTTGAAGTATGAAAGATAAAGCTTCTCTAGCTTTGCCTCCAAGGAGCACTGTGGCTGCACTTTCTCCAAGACATATCTATTTGTTCTTTTAGCAGGCCATATGATATTCTTCTCTGGCACCAGAACTCAAAGGCATAAATTCTTTTGTCATTCTTATTTATTATTTGTTCAGCTCACTGAAGATGATGGCCTGAATTAAGTACACTTTAGTCTTCAAGCTGACATCATTGCTCTTCAACATTTTTGAAAGTTCCCTGACAGAAGACTCGCCCAAGGCAATATGCCTCCTGATTTCTGGACTGAAGATATCAAAGGTGGTGATTGTTGATTCAGGGAAAATGAAATAATAGATAGCTGCAATCCTTTCTCCATCTATCATAATGTTGACTGTTGAGCTTGTTAAGGATCTTTGTTTTCTTGATGTTGAGATATAATCCACACCAAATGCTGTAGTCTTTGATCTTCTCCAGCAAGCATTTCATATCCCCCTTTCGCAAGCAAAGTGGGGTCATCTTCATAAAGCAGATTGATGCCACATTCAGTTAATAAAATCTGTCTCCTCAAATTATTTGCTTGGCATACAGACTTAATAAGTATGGAGAAAGGATACAACCCTGATGAATATCCTTCCTCATTTTACTGGCACAATACATGTTCTGAGATTCCTATTGTTCTCAATGTTAGCCATAATTTGTTATGATCTACATAATCAAATACCTTTGGGTAATCAATACAACACATACACATTCTTCTGGTATTCTTTGATCTCAGCTAGGATCCACCTGAAGTCAATATCTCTGATGCCACAGCCTCTTCTAAAGCCAGCTTGAACTTCTGCAAGTTCCTTATCAATGTACTGCTTAAGTCATTTTTCAATGATCTTCAACAATTTTTCTTGCATGAGATAGTCATTATGTTGTTTCTTTTAAGATAGATAAATTTTTTTATTTTAATTTAGGTTGTTTATTTTTCATTTCAATGAACATATACAGAGATTTTGGAATTCCATTCATTCATTGTTGCACCCTTCTCCCCGCACAACCCCCCACCACCCCTCCCCCCATTTGCTTCTCTCCTTGAAAAGCAAAAGAAAAACTCCCTCATTGGTACACAACCCCCCCGCACCTCCCCAAACCCCACCCCCTACCCCCAAATATAATCCACTCTACAACCCTCACTGCATACTCCTACGATAAAAATAATGCCCTAAAATATAACACTTTTAGACTATTCTCTCCCTCATAGACTTCAATGTTGTTTGATGGTTTCTGCATTCTGCTGGATCACCTTTCTTGAGACTGGAGCAAATATGGATCTCTTGTAGTCAGTGGTGCAAATTTCCTAGCATAAACTGGAAAGCACATCCAGAGCTGCATCTGTTAGTTGAAATATGTCAACTGGTAATTCATTAATTCCTGAGACATTACTTTTTGCTTATGCTTTCAGTGCAGCTTGAATTTCATTCTTCATTACCATTGGCTCTTATTTAGACGGTACTTGCTGAAATCTTTCAGTGTCAACTAATTCTGTTTGCTACAGTGATTCTGTGTATTCCTTCCATCTTCTTTTAATGTTTCCTGGACTATTCAAGATTGTGCCCATAGCATCTCTCAGTGTTGCAACTCAAGGCTTAACTTTGTTTTCAACTTCTTCTGCTCTAGAAATCCCGAGATAAATCCCTTTTTATTCTCTGACTCCAGCTCTCTGTACATTTAAAAATAATATTTTGCCTTCTGTTTAGGTCTTTTACTTCAGCATTTCTTCCTTTAATTTGTCTTTTTGACTCTCTAATGTAATTTTCATAGTCTTTTCTTCTGACATCCATGTTCGTTGTTTTCTTTCTCCTTTTTCTATGTAATGATCTCTTATTCTCTTCAAGGATGATATCTTTGATGTCCTTCCATGGTTCTCTGGTCTACAATCATTGTGGTTCAATGTCTCAATCCTTTTTTTGACATGATACTTAAATTCAACTGGGATGGACTCAAGATCATATTTTGTTTCATGTGTATTAGTTTTAATTTTGTTCCAGCTCCAATTTAAATTTGCACGTGAATAATTTATGGTCTGGTCCACAGTCAGTACCTGGTCTGGTTTTAGTTGTAGATACTGTGCTTCTCTAATGATTCTTTCTGCAAATATAGTCAATCTGATTTGATTGTTGTATAATTCATCAGATGAGGTTCATATTTAAAGCAGCCATGTTGTGTTTTTTTAAAGATATTTGCTGTTAATAAATCATTAAGTGTACAAAATTCAATATACCTGTATACAGGTACTGAAGAAAGTTATATTTCTCAGCACATCCACTTTAAGCCATAAGAGGACTCAGTTTTGGACATTTTTAGATACTTGAACATATAACCTCTAGTTAAATGCAGAGATTTCATTCAATATATATCCTTTTGGCAAATAATACTGATCACTTTATAAAATGAAGTCTATCTAGTTTTATCTGACCATTTAAACCATATCAATCTAATTCATGAGGCTTACTTTTTTTAAAGGCTGACAAATCTTTTCCAATTACACACTACAGCTATTTTTTTTTACATCTCCTTTGGCAGAAGTTCAAATACTTTTTTCCCCCAGGCTTAGAACAGAGCCTGAATAAATATTTGCAATTCAGCAATTGTTCTGGTTCTATGCATTGCAGTAAAAGGTCAGAAATTACTGCTTCTAATTTCGATATTGTGTTATTTATAGAGTCTAAATGAGGAATAAAGTCCCTATAATTTCTGAGAACTATTTCTGGGAGCCTATTATTTTGAGTGTGAAAACATCATATCACAGTAGCAATCAAAGTAATGCTATTTTAACACCTGTATTTTCAATAGAAGAATGAATAATTGGTCTGAACATGTATATATGAGTCATATAGGAAAATGAAATGTTTGCCATGGCACAACCAGGCTTTTAAAAGGCATTTAGTTACTGTTATGATGCATTATTGAGCAGGAACTGACTCATAGATGACCCTCCAATAGATTTTCTGAGGCTGTTAATACTGTTGGAGTAAACTGTCCATCTTTCTCTTGTGCAAATGTTGGTGGATATGAACCACCTAATTTTGGGTTGACAGCACAACTCCTTATCTACCAGGCACCAGAGTTCTCTTTAACTCCATGCTTTCTGATCTCCCTTGATAATATTAGAATTTATTAAATTTCCTTAAAAAAAACCAGAAAATTGCTTAAAGGAAAGACATGAAAGACCGAGAAAAGCTTGAGACAAATGGATGAGATACACACAAGAATTTTCTTAAAATTGACATTTTCAGAAAGGAAATTAAACCAAACTCTTTAAGCTTCTGCTAAAATAGATCATCTCATAAGTCAGTCTAGATTTTTCTCCTAGAGTTTAAAGTAAAAAATGATTTGTCTACAAACATTCTGTTAATCTAGAGATCCAAGGTCTAGTGGCAAAAATAACAAGTGGTCTAGTGCCCTTTGGGGAAAGTGTGTGTGTGTGCGTGTGTGTGTGTGTGTGTGTGTGTGTGTGTGTGTAATATTTTTCTATGAGCCAAATGACTGCTATAAATGATGCTTAGGTGAGATAGTTTGATTCAGTGACCAGAGTAATGGGGATACATATGTTAGAGACAATATGATTGGCACAGTTTAGGGCTGTTGTACGTAGGGTCGTTATGAGTCGCAGGTGACTCAATGACATATCACACAAACACAACAACAAGGTATACAATACCAAGAGAACTAAGCTGTTTGTGTAACAACTTCTTGGTCAGCTCCTGAACACCACCTAGGGGATCAGTCATCAGTTGGTTTTGACTCTATAGTACACAACATAAACAACAAAAATGTCTAAGAAAGTTTTCCAAAGCTTCACACTAGATGAGTGGTGGGAAAAGGTATTTCTGTTCTTCAAATTGGCTTTCTCTATCTGAAGAGCTCTTAAATGTTGTTATAATCATTCACTACTCTGTAAAGGTGGATATATCACACTGTGAACAATGAAACAAAAACTTAACATAAATATTTACTCCCAAATCTTTTTTGTCTAACAATTTCTAAATTTGATTAGATGCTATAAAGCTAGAATTAAAGGAAATTTTGAAAAGAATAAAAATTAACTCTGCAGTATAAAGTATAAAAATGTACAAAAGTCTTGAAAAATAAAAATTAACTCAAAGTATAAAATCTCAAAGTTACATAGTAAAATTTTGTATTTTCATTAAACAAATTGTTTATACACAAGTACCTTTAATAATTATAACAACAGTGTCACTCTAACTAACTTTGCCTAACTTTAAGAAGGGACATCTGTGGCCTAGTGGCAAGAAGCTTCACTGCAATCTCAATAGTGCATGGTTTGAATCCACCAGACGCTCTGCTAGAGAAGGAGGGGCAATCTCCTCCTGTGTCAGTCAGATCCAACTTAATTGTACACAACAAGGAAAAGAAAAAAAAAGAGTGGGAATCCCAGAATGTTTAATTGTGCTATACAATAGCTTCTATTTAGATCAAAAAGCTGTTACCCAAACAGAGCAAGAGAATATTGTATGGTTTAAAATTAGGAAAGGTGTGCATCAAGGTTCTATCCTGTCTCCATATCTATTCAAACTGTTTTCTGAGCACATCATTCAAGAAGCTGGACTCCCTGAGGAGGAATGTGACATCAGGATTGGATGCGACTCATCAATAATCTGTGTTATGCAAATACTACTACTTTGCTTGTTAAAAGTGAGGAGGGCATGCAGTAGAAGACCAAATGTTATACACCTTTCAATAGAGATTGCACCTCCACATCAAGAAGGCAAAAATCCTCGCCACTGGACCAATAAGCAACAATAGGATAGATTTAGAAAAGATTGAAATTGTCAACTATATCATCTTATTTGGAACCACAATCAATACCCTTGGTACCAACAGTCAGGAGATCAGGAGTTACATTGCAACTCTGCTGTCAAGGACTTCTCATTATTGAAGAGCAATGATTTCAGTTTGAAGACCAAGGTACATCTGATTCAGGCCACGACTGTTCCAATTACTTGCTATGCATCTGAATAGGATGACAGAATTGATGTCTTTGCGTTGTTCTTTTGGAAAAAGAATACTTACTGTCTCAAGGCCTGCCTAAAGACTAATCAGATATATTTGGAAAAAGAGCAGCCTAGTGCTCCTTCAAGGCAAGGATGGCAAAGCTTCACCTCACGTACTTTAGGTATGGTGCTAGGAGTGGCTATTCTTTGGAAAGGGATATCATGCTTTGAAAGGTGATGAGTCAATGAGAGATAGGAAGACCCTCAAAGAGCTGGACAGTGAATGCAGCAATGGGTTCAAATGTGTCAGAGATCATGAGAACAGGAGAAACAAGGTCATTGGGTCATAGGAGTCACATTTGACTCAATAATACCCAAAAACAGTAACTAGTCACATTAAATTTATCTGTATCTTATTTATCTAGGTATAAATTGTTGCCTGCCTTACATCTTTATAAAAGGGACAAGACAAGATATTTTCAAAGTAGACAAAGAAAGATATAATGATACAATATTTTTTAAAAATGCAAAATTTTAAAGTTTCTGTAGCTTAAAGCCTTTATTGTTGCTTATACAACATTTCCAAAAGATCCATTCTCTCTGATCCTGACACTTTCTACTTATTTTTTCTATTTTCTTTTTTTATTGTGATTTTAACAAAAGTTTACAGAAAACTTTTATTTTTCATTCATTTATTCATTAATTCCTTCATTCTTGCACATTTTATCCCTACCCAGCCCTGTTTGCTTTAAAAAAAAAAAATCATCCATTGTTGCATAATTTCCTCCCTCCCCAGTCCACTTCGCTATTCACCTCTTATTCTGGACTTGTGTCATATAAATAATGCCTAATCATATAGTCCTTTTAAATAGTTCTTTTCTTCTTTTGTTCCAATACAGTGTTCATTATTTATTCCCTTTTTTCTTAGTTCTCCCCTCAAACTACATTTCAGTCCTGTTTTATAACAATGGTATTACACAGTATTTGTCCTTTAGTGACTAAAATATTTCACTCAGCATAATGTCCTCCAGCATCACCCATGTTGTGTATGAGGTCCTTGTTTTCAGCTCTCTGTAGTATTCCACTGTGTGAATATATCATAGTTTTTCTCTCTATTCACTTTTTGATGGACATTTGGGTTGCTTCCATCTCTTTGCTATTGTGAGTAACACAGCAATAAACATGGAAGTGCATATATCTATCTGGGTGGTAACTCTGGTTTCTTTACAATATATTTTAGTAGTGTAATTGCTAAATCAAATGGTTTTTCTATTTCCAACTTTTTGAGAAAGTGCCATACCACCTTCCATAGGGGTTGAACTATTTTACTCCCCCATCAGCAGTGAATACAAACTTGCCAGTATTTTTTTCTGCTCTGTTGAACTTTGTTATTGTTACTAGGATGAAATGATATCTCATAGTTGTTGTGATTATTTTAAGTTTTTGCCACACTCTTTTAAAACGCTCTGTAGTTGATTGTTTAAGGCATATTGTGGGGGGTTTAGGCACCATTGAGTTGATTATAACAGCAGGTGATATTATGAACAAAAGATTTAAACCCTGTCCTATTCTGTGCCTTTCTTATCATTCCTGACACACACGAGCCCATTGTCACAGACACTACATCAATCCACCTGCCTCTTCAAGGGTCTTCCTCTCTTTCACTGACCCTCCACCTTTCCAAGCATAATGTCTCTCTACAAGGAATAGTTTCTCCTAACAAAACACCCAAAGTATGTGATACAAAGCTGTGACATCTTTGCCTTCAATGATACTCTGGTTTCACTTTCTGCAAGATATATCTGCCTGATCTTTGGGCAGTACATAGGATATTCAGAATTCTTCTCCAATACCACAACTAAAAGACATTGATTCTTCTCCTCTCATCCTTTTATTCATTGTCCATCTCTCGGATACACAGCAGGTGATTGAAAAAAAAACAACACAGCATGAATCAGGCACACCATGGATTTAAACTGACATCATTGCTTTTCAGGACTTTGGAAGGGTCCTTGATAGCAGACATTCCCAGTACTATATGTTTCCTGACCCCTTGACTGCTGTTATCAAGCGGTTGATTATAGATCCAAGTAAGATGAAATAGTTAACAATTTAAATATTTTCTCAATCTGTTATGAGATAGTACATGCATGTATTAAAGTTGAATAAATGGTAGAGAAAACATGTTCTTGTTATTGTCATCATGTTCTGTCGAGTCAAAACCAATTCATGACTGACCCTCCAGGAGGGCTTCTGAGGAAGTAATTAGCATAGGAGGAGATCACCCATGTTTCTTGTGGAAAGTGTCTGATATATTCAAATCAGGTACCTTTGAGTTGGCAGCACAATTCCTTACCAGTAAGCCACCAGGGTGGCTTTAATGGGTCCTATCAAAGATTGTAACACAGGCTGACTATGCCTTGCAGAGATCCCTTTGACAAAATTTTTGAGGACATTTCTTTCTTTTTTTTTAGGACATTTCTGATGAGGCAAGGCTGAAATGAGTAAACCTGTTAGTAAAAGAACAATGGCAAAACAAGTAGCTGAAGAGGTAAGCTGGCAATTGATTGGATTTAGATGATGAGGAAGACTTGACTATCGACCATTATATAATAGTAGGCTGATGTGGACTGATCATGCCTTGAAATTTCACTTACGCTTCTTTTAAGAAATGGAAGTTAAGTATAGCAAATTGTATGAGATCATTTTATTTTTTTGAACTTTCAGTCCAAATTTGTCAGCTGATTTTGTACCATGACGCTTGCTTATAGTTTTAGTAGCCAGTAGCACAAGAAAAACAACCATCCTCATCTAATCATGTGTCATTACACTAACAACAATTACTTCTAAATGTCTCTCTATTCTGCTAAGCTCAAAGGAAATGTTATGACCAAATGTCATCCCAAATCTCAAGTTTCTATATATGGCATTAATTTCATTAATTATAGTCTTTTGCTTATCTACTGATCTGCTGATAGAGCACTGGCTAAGTCCTAGCTAACTAATCTGATAAAATACAATGAGTTTTAAATATATGAAATGTCTCATTTTGCCACTGTTTGTTCATGTTTCCTTGCTAGGAACTCAGGTATTTCTAATCTTTTAGTTGTTGTTGATTGCCTTTGAGTTGAGCACAACTCACAGCAACCGTATGAACAGAAGGCCTGAAGCCCCTCTAGAACTATCAGCATTTATTAAAGTTCATAGAGTTTCCTGAGGCGTGTTGTTTAGGAAGTGGATGCCACTCCTGTTAGTTTTCAGATGATATTAAGATTCAGTTGCAATAAAATCCACTAACTTTGCTATAATCAGCAGAAGGAATAGAGACATAATCTGCTGCTGCGTTTTTAAGAATATGAAAGCAAATAAGCATAATGAAAGAACCTAGTAAGAGTTCTGATGAGATGAAGAATTATATCTGTAACAAGTGTAGTGTTATTTTCTGAAATGTACCATTATAACCAGACTACTTTGATTTAGAGAGGCCCTAGAAAATATATTCTAGGTTCATCTTCATCAAAGTGGAAAACTGATGCATTGGTAACTTGCTCTCTATAAGCTGATCTGACTGTCCAGGACCACTGCCGAGGTCGGGAGTGCATGATCAGGTTAAAGAAAGCAATGACTAATGGATGGTTTGTATAGATGAGATATCACGTCAAATGCAAGGTGTGCATTAAAGATGTGCTTAATCATGTATTCTTATAAAATTCATAAATATGAAATTGAAAATAAATTTAAGTATAGCATTATAGGTAATGTCAACATTAATGAAGTAAAGTAGAAACAAGGACTAAATAACCAGATGTGGGTTTTTTCTTTTCTTTATTGGTTTGCTTACAAAGTTCATATGCCTTGTGTTTCACACTATTCATTCACATTGTGTTTCATACAATCATTCTCACAATGAAATACTATGCATATTCACACAATGCAATACTATGCACATTCACACAATGGAATACTAGGAAGCACTAAGGAACATTTTGAAAAATACTACTAACTTGGAAGAGACTGGAGAACATTATGCAGAGTGATCTAACACAGTCACTTAAGGACAAATACTGCATAAGACTATCGTAAAAATAGAAGGATAATTACTAAAACATGTATGGGACCTCAAGGTGAGGAGGGCTAAGGATGGGTAGGGGCAAAACCACAGGGTTGCACAGTTTGGTTGGTGGAGGTGAGTGGAAGAAAATGAGAAGGATCCCAGCAAAAGGACAGAGTAATGATGGGCAAGGTCCAATGGTGATTAAGTTTATAAAACATAATACATGTACAACCAGAAACTCTGAGCATAATCTAAATCTTCACTTTAAAATGAAGTGAATTATTATTTAGTCTAAAATCTTCAGATTAATGGATTGTCAGGCTAGAATGTGTTTAATTAACTATGTAAACGCATTTAACTATGTGGCTAACAACAAATTGTAATTAACCTTAAGGAGAATGGGAATCCCAGTTGTGAGAACAGAACAGGCAAACACTGTATGGTTTAAAATTAGAAGAAGTGTACACAAGGGATGTACCCTACCTCCATACTTTTTCAATTTATATGCAGAATAGATCATTTGGGAGTCTGGGCTCTATGAGGAGGGCAACATCAGGTATGGAGTAAAACTGAAAAAAAATCTGCATTATGCAGATGATACAACCCTGCTTGCTGAAACTGAGGAGGACCTGTGGAATTTGCTGCAGAAGGTCAAGGACTGCAACTTTCAATATGAACAGAAGTTTAACATCAAGAAAACAAAGATTCTCACCTCTGGGCCAATTGGTAGCATCATGATAGATGGTAAAGAGATTGAGATTGTTAACAACTTCAGTTTGTTTGACTCCACAATCAACACTCTTAATGTCAGTAGATTTGAAATCAAAGGACAAATTGTATTGGGAAAATCTGCTTTTAGGGAAATCTCCAGAGCACTGAAGAGCAATAATGTCAGTCTGGAGACTAAGGTGCACCTGATCCAGGCCATGATCTTCACAATTACATGCTATGCATCGGAAAGCTGGACAGTGACTAAGGATGTTAGAAGAAGAATTGATTCTTTTGAGGTGTAGTGCTGGAGAAGAATACTGACTATACTATGGACTGCTAAGAGAACATATAGATTTATTCTGGCGAGGGTAAAACCAGGCTTCTCCTTCAGGCAAGTAATTTGAAGCTGTGTCTGACATACTTTGGTCATGTTGCAAAGAGGGGTCAGTCTTCGGAGACAGATATCTTGCTTGGAAGGGTGGAGGGACAGCAAAAGAAAGGAAGACCCTAGATGAGATAGATTGACTTAGTGAATGAGGTAATGGGGGTAGGTGTTTTGGAAATAGTAAGATTGATAGAGCAGGGTTCAGAGCTGTTATACATAAGGTCGCTATGAGTCACAAGTGACTCGATGGCACATAACAACAACACAAGTTTCATTCTAAATGAATCCAATGTACTGATGAGACTTTTTTTTAATATTAAAAGTTGTGAATCAAATATCTATTTGAATCTCACTTGCCAATTAAAAAAACACATACTTTTTCTCTTATTTGTATACTTACTTAACTTTTCAATAACTACTCTAAACTTAATCTCTAGTTTCATTCTAATTAAATCCAGTTTTTAATGACTGAATTTCTTTTACTCAAATATGTGAAGGAGACATCCATCTAACTCATTCCCTATTGCCAATTTAAAATAATTTTGATATGCATGTCTTTGGTATAGTTATCTGAGGTTTCATGAATTACTCTCAACCTCTCCTTAACAAGGGAAAGACAACAAGTGGGAGAAACAATAAGAAACGATTCTCCACTAACTTAATGTCTTTAAGTAAGAACTAATTCATAGGCGAACCTCCAGTAGATTTTCAGAGGCTGTAAGTCACACAGAAAGAGACTGCTCATCTTTCTCCTGTGGAGCAACTGTTGGATTCAAACTGCATTCCTCTGGGTTGGAAGTGCAACTATCTACTATTAGGCCACCTAGAGAGTAATTTTGAAGTTTTTATATGTCTACCTATTTACACAGGAAGAAGGATTGGCCACTCACTTCTGAAATAGCAGGCCTCTGAAAACC
>NW_006399760.1:27444010-27449042 GCF_000299155.1 Elephantulus edwardii | reverse complement strand
GGACATGTTGCCAGGAGGGACGGGTCCTTGGAGAGGGACATCATGCTTGGCAGAGTGGAGGGACAGCGCAGGAAGGGAAGACCCTCTATGAGATGGATTGATTTGGTAACTGGGGTAATTGGAATGGATGTGTCAGAGGCAGTGTGGTTGGCGCAGGATAGAGCAGGGTTCAGGGCTGTTGTGCATAGGGTCGCTATGAGTTGCAAACGACTCGATGGTACATTACAACAACAACCTATTTACACACACACACACACACACACATACACTGATTCATCAAACCACATTCCAGATTTTGAGAACTCTCACATTTTCCTACTTTGATTGTCTTTACATGTGAAGAGGTGAGCATGGTTGAGATAACAGAGACCAAATAAGTTATCTATAACTTTTTGTATCTATTACAAGCATCTGGATAAACTTTCCAATAAACTTTCCAAAGTTCTCCTGCAAATGGTGGTAATATGATACCTCTAGTCAGTGAAATCTATATGTCCAGTGATCCAGTGAATACAGTGCTTCAGATTATGTAAATATAGGCACTAACAGATAAGTAGAGAGCTCTGGTTGCCTAGTTGTAAAAAGCTGAGCTGTAATTCCAAAGACACAGGGTTCAAATTCATCAGTGGCTCCGGGGAGAAAGACGGGAAATCTCCTCTAGGGTGATTTATTGTTTCTGAAAACCAGCTGGAAGGAAGGCCAGCTGTGGGTCAGTTCTGATTCAACAGCACACAACAACAACAGATACGTAGTTATAAGAAGGTGACTTAGGAATGGAAGCAGAAACCCTGGTGGAACATTGTCAAAGGACTCAGCTTCTATCTGCATCGTCAAGAGTTTGAACCTACCCAGAAGCAGCAGCATTATTATGGGGGTACAGAGAATACAGAGTACGCTGTGTCACACCAGCAGAGGATGAAAGAATAATCTATAAAATTTGTATGCAAAGTTTCAGTACATATTCATTCTTTTTTTTAGTAAAAAATATCCTTATAATTATTTACAAAATCAAAGCTTTTCTGTAAGCCAAAATACCAATAAGGCTAAAATACCCAGAAGGCTAAAATGCTTTGCTGTTTTTCTTTTTGCACCTTCTGATGCCATCTAGTCAGAGTTGTCATTATTACCCAATCACAATGAAGCTTCAAAACACAGTTCAGTTACACATGTTACAAACAAGCACTGTTTTCTGCTACTCTTTTGTTTCTATATAATTACTGATCTTGTCATATTTTCTGATGTTTTAGTAACCTAATTGTAGCATAATTAGTATTTGTGAACATATATCAATAAACTTTTAAGAATACAGTAATAATTAGATGACAAGAAAAATGGTTCTGTTCAGTTACTATTAATGATATAATTCAGTGAAGAAAGATTTTATAATTTGCTTGTTAGTTTTCACTTTTGTTGTTGTTGAGTGCCGTCAAGTCTTAGACAACTCATACAGTATAGAAATATATTTTAAAATAATTTCTATATTCTAATACATGAACCTGCTGACAATTTCTGAACTCTGAATTAGTTAAAGATATTGCTTCCTCGGGAATCTGATCATTAGGCTAATTAAGTGTTGTACTTAAAACCAAAATTCACTATAAAATATATTGTTAGATGCCATCAAGTTGGCTAAGCCCATGGTTACTAATATTTATTAATGTTTCTGAAGCACTTTGGTGGCATGGCGACTTACTTGTTGCAATGTCAACTGAAAGGTCAGTGGTTTGGAACAAACAGTTCCTTTGTGGGAGAAAGATGAGCAGGTCTCCTTCTATAAAGATTTACAGCCTGAGAAACTTGAAATGACAGAAGTGGGTAACTACCTCCTTTGAAAAAAATTATTACCTTTAGCATGTTTTTAAAATGAGAATAAAAATTTGCAAATGGTCAATAATTAGAACATGGAATTATAAAACATGTATCTAAGATAATGGAAAGTTGTTAAAAGTGTAAGGAACCCATAAAGATCACACCTTGGCATTAATGAGTGGAAATAGACGGACATTGGTGGTTTTCAATCAGCCAGTCACATGATTTACTGTGCTAGAGGTATTAATCTGAAGAACAATGGGGCCACATTCTTTGTCAAAAAGAACATTTCAAGATCTAACATAAAATATAATATTGCCAGTAATAGGCTATTATTCATATGCCTACAAAGAATATATGTGAATGTCACTATATTAAAATTTGGACACTAAGGCCAAAGATAAAGATATTGAAAACCTTTTCTATTCAAACTTGCAAACTTGCAACCCAGATGCATTGATAATTAACAATGGTTGGGACATGAAAGTTAAAAAAAAAACAAAAACACGGACCAACAACCCCATACACCAAAAGTAGAAAGTAGCTAGAATATATTGCTTTGATGATAGAAAGTATAAAGGATAATGAAGAAAATAATTTTGTAAGACTAATGATTTAGTGAAGGCAAATATCTTTTGGCAACATAAAATGTGACTATACATGGACCTTTCAGGATAGAATATGGAGAAGCCAAGTTTACTACCCTTATGAAGAGAAACAATGGAAATACTCAGTATCCTTAGCCAAAAATGTTCCAGTAATGGCTATACAACAGATTATAGATTATAGTCAAACTCTAGTTGAAGCTAAAGAAAAAAAATCAAGTCCACTAGAGCCAAAATATGACCTTTAGTATACCTCAGCTGACTTTAAATACCATTTCAATAATAGATTGATCTATTGAATACTAATGAAAAAAGGATAGGCAAATTATGGAATAGAATCTAAGACATCATACATGTTGTTGTTGTTGTTGTTATGTGCCATCGAGTCGCTTGCGACTCATAGCGACCATACTATGTACAATAGCCCTAAACTCTGCTCTGTCCTGTGCCAATCGCACTGTCTCTGACCCTCCCATCCCGATTACTACAGTCACTGAATCAATCCACCTCATAGAGGGCCTTCCCCTCCTGTGCTATCCCTCCACCCTCCCAAGCATGATGTCCTTCTCCAAGGACTGGTCTCTCCTCACAACATGTCCAAAGTATGTTAGATGGAGCCTCAGAATCCTTGCCTCCAAGGAGCCACTCGGTTTAACCCTTTCCATGAAGAATCTGTTTGTTTTCCTAGCAGTCCATGGTGTTCTCAATACTCTTCTCCAGCACCACAGCTCAAAGACATCAATTCTCCTTCTATCCTCCTTGGTCATTGTTCAACTCTCTGATATCATACACAGTCATTAAAAAAACAGGTAGAAGGAGGGGAAAAAGACCAAAATATTGTCAGAACAGATCTTTAAATATGCTCATTAATGTGAATAGTTATGTGAGAAGTAGAAATTATGAACTAAAAGGGCCGAACAGAAGATTCGCAAGGATGGTTAAAGAAGAAAAAGTAAAGGATAATAAAATGTCCAAAGTCTTCGAGTTTGAAAAGGAAAATAATATCCTTACAATTTCTCAAGATAAAAGAACTGAAGAAAAAAAACCAAAACCAAACCTGAAGTCCCAAGTTTTAATTGATAAGAATTCTATCTAAGGCAAAATATTAGCTACTACAAAAGCATCAAAAGAATATAGGAGTACTCAGAGTCACTGAATCAGAACTGGTCAAAGTTCATCCATTTCAGGAGCTAGCATATGATCAAGAACCAATATTGTTTTGAGGTATAAACTTCACTGAGGAAAAGAGCCTATAGCATCATTTAAAGTCAGGTAATATAGGTGTGAGCCTTATATCTTTTCATCATACTTACTCAATCTGTACATTAAGCAAACAATCTGAAAAGCTGGACTATATGAAGAAGAATGTGAGATTGGAATTAAGATTGCAGGAAGACTCATTAATAATCTATAATATGCAGATGACACAAATTGCTAAAATTAAAGAGGACTTATTTTATATACTTACTGAAGAATAAAGTCTATAGTCATCCATATGGATTATACATCAACATAAAAAAATATTGGGAGGGACTGGAGAGGATTATGTTAAGTGAACTAACTCAGTCCCATAACAACAAATACTGTATAAGACCATTATAGTAGAAATAGATAACTAGTAAAATGTGTATGAGAATTCAAGAAGGGGGAGCGTAGAAGCAGAGGGCTGAGAATGGGAAGTGGGTAACATTTATAGATAGTAATAATATGAACATTTTTAAGGATTTCATGTTTAGATTCACATTTAACACCCACGGAATTAACAGTCTCATTTCACTAGGTAAGACTGTTCTAAAAGACTTCTTTAAAGTGTCACAAAGCAAAGATGCCACTTAGTGGATTATGGTGCACCTCACCTGATCCATAGGACTTTCATTGGCCTCATACACATACAAAAGCTTAACAGAAAATCAGGAAAATTACTATCTCTGTATTATCTTGTTGGTGAAGAGTATTAACTGCAACAGGGACTATCAAAAGAATGAACATAATCCTTCTCGGAGGAAGTACAGCCAGAATGCACCTTAGAAGCCTGGATGAAAAGACAGCATCTTGTGAACTCCAGACATATTATGAGGGGCCAGTGGGATCCTGATTCATTCCAAAATATTAGATTAGCCATGAGAATATTGCGGTCAAAATCTCCCAACATTTAACATAACTCACCACCATCCTAACAATATACTGTTTCTCCAATTCCTTCCAAACCCAAACCTCTCATCTATATCTATCTATCTATCTATCTATCTATCTATCTATCTATCTATCTATCTATCTTCTTTTTTTGGGGGGGGAGGCTTGGTTGTCTAGATTTACTCATCTATTGAAGATGCAGCTACCCTAGAGAAGCAAGGCAAAGGCCGGAGTTCAGAAAGCAAAGTTCTTTTATGAGTGCTGGGACATAGACCAAGCCCCCAGGGGACCTAAGGGTGATGATTGGGTCACACCTTTCTAGCAGAGCTGGCAAAATTGAAACAGCTAAGGTTGTGGAGAGACTGGAACCCTTATTCACTGTTGGTGGGAGTGTAAAATGGTGCAACCACAGTGGAAAGCCATGTGGCGCTTTCTCCAAAAGTTGCAAATAGAGATACCATTTGACCCAGCAATTCCACTACTGG
>NW_006399760.1:27440682-27443220 GCF_000299155.1 Elephantulus edwardii | reverse complement strand
TCGGCAAAAAAACAAGACAACTGCCAATGACGTTGTTGACACAGTGGTTTCAATAATGGTGTCAATCATAACACTACAAGTCAGAACCAACTCAATTACTTATCACAACAAACTTTATTAAATTACTATAAAATGTACTTATAAATTTTACTGTACATTTTATAGTAAAAATTAGTTTAAGATTATTTTTGAAAGCATATGATTATAGAAAACTGATAATTTACGAGTATTTATAGAAATTACCTATTAAAGTCTATACACAGAATATATCCATTGATTTGTGTCTTCTAAATATCAATAGATTTCATGACATCTACCTTATTAAGCAATTCATCAATAGAAAGGAAAACTCTTCCTACTTGTCAAGCATAAATAGTCTCATGAGCATGGAGTAGTCTATTTAACACAATATATGCTGAGTTGATTAAAAGAAGCTTTATGGTTAATTTTGAAGTAAGATTAGTGACCTACAGAAAGATGATGGGTTTTACTAATTAAAAGTAAGAGAAACGAAAGATCTTTTTGAGATCTTCTAGAGTTGAGGATAAAATAACAACAAATTCTTGCAAACTAAAATTGTAGCTTTCCCTTTCTATAGACCACTCACTGTTTTTCATTCATTGGTACATCTTCAATGAATATTTTTATATTTGTAAAATTTGTTGCAATATGACTTAAATATTAACACATTTTAGACACGTAAACATTTATATAGGGAACTCTGGTGGCCTAGTGGCAAGGAGCTATGCTGCAATACCGAAGGCATGCAGTTCCAGACCACCTGCTGCTCCGCAGGAAAAGGATGGGCAAATCCAATCTGCATCTGAAAACTGCCTCTGAAAACCCACTGGAGGGTCAGCTATGGGTCAGTTCCAACTCGATGGTACACAACAACAACAATAACAAACATTCATATACATGAATAACTGATATTTAATAAGTAAGAGGATGGTTGTGACTATACTAATAATATATATTAGTAAAAGATTATTTTAAGGCAATAAACACCCAAGTTCAGGGAGAATGACTCACAATCTCCTCCTATGTCTTCTACAGCCAAGAAAACCTAGTCATGAGTTTTAACTTAGTGGCAATGAGTTGACTTTTTTGATTCAGTTCGAACTTAATGGCAATGAGTTGAATTTTTGATTCGCTAATTCAATGCCAAGTGTATTCCAACTTATAGTAACCGTCTTGTTGCAAGGACTTTACCCAGAACAGCAGAGGAAAGATAGTCATCCAAAAGAAAAATTGTTGTTGTTGTTATGTGCCATCGAGTCGTTTGGACTCATAGCGACTTTATGTACAACAGCCCTAAGCCATGCTCTATCCTGTACCAATCTCATTGCCTCTGACACACCCATCCCGATTACCCCAGTCACTGAATCAATCCACCTCATAGAGGGTCTTCCCCTCCTGCGCTGTCCCTCTACTCTACCCAGCATGATGTCCCTCTCTAAAGACCTGTCTCTCCTTACAACATGGTCCTATTCCCTACCTGCCAGCCCCTTCCTTAACCCCGTCAATGGCTGCAGTGACAGTGGCAATGAGGGCAGGGGTGTCAGAGACTGTGAGACTGGTTCAAGATAGAGCATGGTTTAGAATCATTATTTATAGCGTCAATACGTGTTATGATTAACCCAATAACTTATAACAACAACATTAACAATAGTTATGTAACTATATTTCAAGAAACAGATGTTGCCCTTGACATGATCAACAGGCTGTGCCAAGATTGGAGGACAACTGCCTGGCCAAGAGACTGGAAGAGATTCATAATAATTCCCATTCTAAAAAACAGGTGACCTGAGAGAGTGTGGAAATTATTGGGCAATATCACTAATATTACATGCAAGTAAAATGCTGCTGAATATTATCCAAAAATTACTGGAACAGTACATCAACAGAGAAATACCAGAAATACAAGTTGGGTTTAGAAGAGGCTGTGGCACTAAGACATTGTCACCAATGTCAGATGGATATTGGCTGACAGCAAAGAGTACCAGAGGAATATCTTCCTGTGTTGCAATGACAATACAAAGGCCTTTGACTATGTGGATCACAAATTATGGCTAACTTTGAGAAGAATGGGAATCCCAGAACACTTGATTGTGCTGCTCATGTGAAACCTATTCTTGGACTAGGAATGAGTCCTCAGAATAGAGCAAGGAAATACTGCATGGTCCAAAATCAGGAAAGGTGTGTGCTAGGGATGTGTCCTGTCTCCCTATCTTCTCAATCTAGTCTCAGAACAGATCATTTGGGAGGCTGGATTTTATGAGGAGGAATGCGGCCTCAGGATTGGAGGATGACTAATTAACAACCTGTATTATTCAGATGACACACCTTTGCTTGCTGAAACTGAGGAGGCCCTGAAGTATTTGCTGCAGAAGATCAAGGCCTATAGTCTTCAAAAGGGATTAAAGCTTAAATTCAAGAAAACAAAGATTCTTGCCACTTGGACAATTGGCAGCACCATGATAGATAGATAGATAGATAGATAGATAGATAGATAGATAGATAGATAGATAGATAGAT
>NW_006399760.1:27425909-27440582 GCF_000299155.1 Elephantulus edwardii | reverse complement strand
AAGAGAGTTAAGAGAATGAGGTTGTTAACAATTTAAGAGAATGAGGTTGTTAACAATTTCAGCTTGCTTGTCTCCAAAATCAACATTCTTGGCACCAGCAGTCGGGAAATTAAATGACTAATTGCATTAGGGAAATATGATGGCAAGGACTTCCCAAACGTACTGAAGAGAGTAAGGTATACTTGATTCAAGCCATGGTAATTGAAATTAATTGCTATGCCTTAGAGACCTGGTCAATGACTAAGGATGACAGAGGAAGAATCGATGCCTTTGAGATGCTGTGCTGGAGAAGAGTATTGAACCATGGACTGCCAGGGGAACAAACAGGTCTGTCCTGGACAGGCTACAACCAAGCTACTCTTTGGATGCAAGGATTCTGAAGCTGTATCTGACATACTTTGGGCACATTACCAGGAAGGTTCAGTCTTTGGAGAAGGATATAATGTTTTAGAAGGGCAGAGCGACAGTTCATGAGAGGAAGACGCAGGATGAGATGGATTGACATAATAACTGGGGTAATGCATGTAGATATGTCAGAGACAATGAGACTGGCTCAGGATAGGGCAGGGTTCAGAACTGTTGTGCTTAGAGTCTCTATGAGCAGGCCACTTGATGGCACATAACAACAATTAAGAATGTTCTGCTCATATTCAATCATAACCCCCATTGTAAAAAATTGCTAAGAAACTGCTACACAAGCCCTCAGGTAAAAGTTTATGCTAGTTACTCTTTAGTTAAGCAAAGGAAAGTGGGACAAAACCACCAATTTTTCTGCGAAAGAATAAGGAGATAGATATATATCCAGTTAGTCTAATGTTTTCTGTAATCACAATTTAATTTTACCGGAGACCTGCAGGGGAGAACACATTCAAGTTTTATCCTATGTCAGGGACACCTGCTGAAATTTTCTAAAGAAAATTACAGAGCATAAACACTGATGATGAAAGACTTAGGGATAACTCCCTCAATATTTTTTATTTTAATTTCATACAATAAAAATAACTAATCAAAAATGTATAATTTCTCTATGACTTGTTTTACCTCTAATATTTGAAAGCCTGATCAATTTTCTTGCAATTATCTGAAACCATATTTTCTAAATCTAATAACTAGAGCCAGAAGACTATTATAACACTGCAGCTTTGTTTTTAAGGGCATTGCATACCGTACAATAAGAACCCACCCATAGCTGACCTTCTGGTGGGTTTTAGAGGCAGTTAATCCCATGGGAGGAGACTGCCCATCTTTCTCCCATGGAGCAGTTTATGACCTCGAACCACGTGCCTTCGGAACTGCAGCACAGCTTTTTACCACTTTGACAAGTGTACTGTAGTTACTTAGCAGCAATGGCTTACTGAGGTGTTCTGGGTCCAAAAATAAGAAAGTAGCAGGACTGCATTCTTTGGTGTAACTCTGTTGTCAGACAGGTAGGTATTTTAAAGCAACAAAAAAAAGGGACTAGCATTATTTTCCTTCTCTTTTTGGGGGAAAAATTGTGGTGCTAGCATTTCTATTCAGTCTCTATAGGGTTTTGAAGGTAGGCTTTCTGTTCTTTAAATTAAAAAGCCACCTCAAAGAAAAGTGCAAGATATAATTAATGGAATTCTGTTCAACTGCTGTGCAGAATAGTATTTGTAGATAGCTTGCCTTTGAAGGGATAGAGGACAAACATTTTAAAATATGATTTCCAACCTCTAAACCTTTTCAGTAAATTATTTTCTACAAGTTAATAGCCTAGTGCCTAGGATCTTAGCATAAAATAGCTCAGTTCAAGGAAACAGCTATAATCATGCAATACCATTTCCACTGAAAAGATCCAAAGTTGATTTTCTGTTATGTTATTTGACTAATTAGCTCATTCCAAGTCTGGGAGGACAAGAAATGTACAAAATGAGGCTTTGACATTTTTTCTAAAAAATTCTCAAAACCATAAGGAAACTATTGAAGTATTAATGGGACTATGTCAAAAGGGCACAAAAGACAACTTGATTGTTAGTGCAAATAAAAGACGAGGGATCTGAGTACGAACAAAACCTAAGGAATACATTTAATAGGAACCCTTGAGTAGATAAGCCACAATTTCATAATGATACTTAGAAAAATGTATGTTTTAAAGACAAAGTGTGTAAACAAAACAAAAAAAATAAGGAAAATGTATCGTTCCTTTGGATGTAGTTTGAACACCAACTCTTTACACAAAAAAGTGATAATTAAAAGGTGAATATGAAATTTCCGGTAAGTCTTATAACTAATTTTAGGAGCATTTGGATCTAGGGATGAGTATATGGCAGCTCATCGCAACATTCTCACCTATTTTGTGTATGTTTGAAACTTTGGTAATAAAGAGTTACTAAAAGCTTTTGTTAGTTGGCAATGTGTAGATGCACAGTTTAGGCCCATTTTCAGTCAAGGCCTATAGCCCTTGATTGTATACATTTTTTCAATATTCTGGTTACTTCAAAATCTCACTGTTGCAAAGATTGACTAGCAATCTCAGTGTTTTCTCTAAAGTGTTCAAAGTTTAACAAAATCATAAAGGAAGGCTTCACAACTAAAGCTCAAGTGCTATGGGAATTCTGCTATACTTAGCACGCCACTGAATTCTAATAAAAAAGGCAAAATGTCAAATATATCATATGAGTTTTGTCAGCAATTACAATTGTCAGAAGTCTTGAAAGTTGCATGTGTGTGATCATAGAATAATAGAGGATATATTATAGCTTCTAAAATGTCAATACACTTAGCAATTTTTGTTAAAAGAAAACTAACTTAATCGTGAGCGTAGAATGGCATTTTGACACCATGGTTAACAGCAGAAATTAGTGTCAGCCATGCAGACTAATGGCAAGGAGCTGCCCTGCCAACTCAAAGCCCCGTGGTTTGAACCCACCAGCAGCTCCATGGGAGAAGGATGGGTAACTCTCCTCCCATTATTTACTGCCTCTAAAGCCTGCTGGAGGGCCAGCTATTGGTCAGTTCTGACTTGATGGTACATAACAACAACACAACACACTTATTCACTGAAAGCTAAGAGTATTTAAAACATTGATGAAGGTAAGTCCACAGCCTTCAGATGGAGCATACCTCAAACTTGAACAAATTTCCTCACAACTAGGCCAATAAACCAAATTCATGAGAAAACATTGAACTTATTACCAAGGACTTCATTTTACTTGAATATAAAATCAATGCCTATGGAAAGAGCAGTCAAAGAATCAAATGCTGAATTGTTTTGAAAATTTGCTGCAAAATACCCGTCACAAGTATCAAAAGGCAAAAATATCACTTTGAGGATGAAACTGGACCTGGTCCAAACCATGGTATTTTCAACCACCTCATATGCATACTGAAGCAAGGCTAAGACTGAAAAAGCTGTCTTTGAAATATGGCATTAGTTAAGAATACTAAATATGCCGGAGTCTGCCAATCTATCTGGGAAGTACAGTCAGAATGCTGCCTTTAGCAAGGATGGCAATAATTCATTTCACATACTCTGCACATACAAAAGGTAGAGGTCAGTTCTCTCAAGAGGAGGAAATTATACTTGGTGAATGAAGTAAAGTGTCAGCAAAACAAAGAAAAAAAAAATCTTCAGCTAGATGGATTAACAACAGCTTCAACATTAGACTAAAACTGAGCAACAATTTTGAAAATAATATCAAGCGGGGCTGTGTTTCCCGTTGCATGCATCACTGCTATGAATATGAACTTAGACAACAATAGTTAACAACAACTACATATATTCATGACCTTTCTTTTTTTTTCTCCTTTTCCCCCTACTAGTTTATTTCTAAAACTCAAATACAAATTTTTTTTTCAAATACAAATTTTAACAAATTCTTTCAATTTCCCTCACCACCCCTACACATCAAATTGTTCCTTTCTCGACACAACCATAACATTCATAAGAGACAAACTAGGATCAAGCTTAGAAGCACTAGTCCAAGGTAAAGACACCGCCAAATACAACCAGAAATGCACAATCTAAAGAGGATAAAATTTATGCATGGGACCTGTGCACATAAAAACTTTTTCCAAAAGGGTGAAAAAAAAAGTTACAGACTGGGAACAAACATTTTGGTAATATCATCTCAGACAAGAGTCATGTAACAAAAGTGTACAGAATACTCCTGGACCTCCACAAGAAAAAGACAGGTCATCAATTTATAAGATGGGCAAAAGACTTGGAAAGAATTTTCACAGAGGAAGATATTTGAATGGCAAACAGACACATGAAGAAATACTCCAAATCACTGGCAATAAGAAAGATGGAAATCAAAACCACAATGAGGTTATCATCTCATTCCAGCGGAAAAGTTCAACAGGGCAGCAAGTATTCATGACCTTTCTTAATATCTCTCCATGTTCCACTTTCTGTAGGTGAAAATTAAGATGATAATGTTGTTCCTATTGGTAAATACTGCTGGAATTGACTCTTCCAGCAGATTTACAGAGGCTGTAAATGGCAAAGGGAATAGTGCTCATTTTTCTCTTGTGGAATTGCAGGTGGTTTGGAACTGCCAGTGTAATTGTTTATCGTTAAGTCACCAGAGCTCCCTAAATGTGAGAAGATTACTCAGAATTGTGAGAAGTAGTTGACACACAAAACACCTAGCAAAATGTATGATGTAAAATGGTGTTAAATAATAATCACGTTATGTCAGTTCGACCTTTCTCCTGATAGATAGGTAGATGTTTCATTTGGATCGACACTGGTCATCTGCTATGATACAAACAATAGTCAACTGTTGTTGTTGTTGTTATGTGCCGTCGAGTCGTTTGCAACTCATAGTGACCCTATGCACAACAGCCCTAAATCCTGCTCTATCCTGTGCCAATCGCACTGCCTCCGACACACCCATCCCGATTACCCCAGTCACCGAATCAATCCATATCATAGAGGGTCTTTCCCTCCTGCACCTACCCTCCACCCTCCCAAGCATGACGTCCCTCTCCAAGGACCCATCCCTCCTGGCAACATGTCCAAAGTATGTCAGACGAAGCCCCAGAATCCTTGCCTCCAAGGAGTTGCTTGGTTTAATCTTCTCCAGGATGAATCTGTTTGTTTTCTTGGCAGTCCATGGTACATTCAATACTCTTCTCCAGTACCACAGCTCAAAAGCATCCACTCTCCTTCTGTCCTCCCTAGTCATTGTCCAACTCTCTGATGCATAACAAGTGATTGCAAAGACCATGGCCTGTATCAGGCGCACCTTAGTCTCCAGAGAGACACCGTTGTTCTTGAGTACTTTAGAGAGGTCCCTAATAGCAGACTTTCCCATCACGATATGCTTTTTGATTTCCTGACTGCTGGTGTCAAGAATGTTGACCGTGGAGCCGAGCAAACTGAAGCTGTGAACAACCTCAATCTCTTTGTCATCCATCCTGACTCTGCCAATTGGTCCAGTGGTGAGAATCTTTGTCTTCTTGACATTGAGCCTTAGTCCATACTGAAGGCTGCAGTCCTTGACCCTTCGCAGCAAGTGCATGAGGTCCTCCTCAGTTTCAGCAAACAGGGTTGTGTCATCTGCATAACGCAGATTGTTAATAGATCTTCCACCAATCCTGATGCCACAATTCTCCTCATAGAGCCCCGCCTCCCGGATTAAAAAAAATCTACATTCTAGAGCCACTTAAAGCTTGGAAAAACTTTAGTGAAACAGGCAAATATATGTTCAGTTTACTTTAACTACCTTCATCCATTTACCACTTATATGGGAAACTATTAAAGTGGACACAAGTTCAAGAGGAAGCTCCAGAGGCATAATGTGGAGCAAGTTATGCTGCTGAACCAACACTTCCATTTCGGGTGGCTCAAACCCGTCAGTGGTTCCGTAGAAAAAAGATGAGCAGTCTCCTGTTTTGGCTTAAAGCCTTGGAAACAGGATGGGGGGAGGAGGTGATGTCATTATGAATCTGAAGTGACTCAGTGATAGTAAGTTTGAGTTTAAGTCAAGTCCAAGAATATGATTTCCCAGTTTTGAAAATTAAAGGAGCATATGGTGAATTTTCCATAATCTGGATAATTTAAAATTCTCTTCATATCCATCAACAAAATCTTTTTTCTAAGTTTAAATTAATTAATAAGAATAAAAATGTTTGTTTGCTGTTGTTATCTGTCATCAAGTTGCCTATGACTTATAATGGCCCTGTGTACAATAGCTCTGAAGCCTGGTTTACCCTAAGCCAGCCTCACTGTCACTGACACACCTACGTCAGTTTTTGTTTACATCTCATTCAGGTTCTTCCCGGCCTGTGATATCTCTCCAGCCTTCCATGCATGATGTCCTCCTCCAAGTACTGTTTCCTCCTGGCTGAGTGCCCCAGAGTATGTGAGATGAAGCTTCACAATCCTTGTATCCAAGGAGTAGCTTGGTTTCACCCTCTCCATGTCAGTCCTGTTCATTCTCTTGGCAATCCAAGGAATATTCTTCTCCAGAATCACAACTAAAAGGTATCAGTAATTCTTTTGTCATCCTTAGTTATTGTCCAGCTCTCTGATGCATAGCAAGTAATTGTAAAGATTATGGCCTGAATTAGGCACAGCTTAGTCTCTAGACTGGAATCATTGCTGCTTAACACTTTGGAAAGATTCTTGATCATAGACTTCACCAATGTAATTCATATTTCGAATTCTTCACTGCTGGGTATCTCTTCTCCATCTATCATGGTGCTGCCAATTGGCCAAGAAGTGAGAACCTTTGTCTTCTTGATTATGAGCTTTAATCCATATCAGTGACTACAGTCTTAGACCATCTGCATCAAACCCTGAAGACCTTCCTCAGTTTTCACCAGCAAGGTTATGTCATCTGCATAAAGTAGGTTATTGATGTCACATTCCTCCTCACAAAGTTCAGCCTCCTAAAATATCAGTTCTACATGCAGATTGAAAAAGTATGGAGATAAACCACATCCCTAGCCCAGTTCTTTTCTGGTTTTGAACCATGCAATTTTTCCTTGCTCTGTTCTGAGGACCGCTTCTTGGTCCAAGCATAGGTTTTGCATAAGTACAATCAAGTCTTCTGGGATTCTCATTTCTTTCAAGGTTAGTCACAATTTGTTGTGACTCACAAAGTCAAAAGACTTTCATAGTTAATACAATGATAATTATAACACGTGATTCTAATAAAAGCCCATGAAGGAAGAGATAACTGCATAAGTAATATTAGTTTCTAGGAAATATTTTGGGAGCCCTGGTGGCCTACTGCCAAGAAGCTGCACTGCAATTCCGAAGACACCTGGTTGGAGGCCACTAGTTGCTCCACAGGAGAAGGATGGACAATCTCTTGCCGCAATTAACTGCCTCTGAAAACCTACTGGAGGGTCAGCCATGGGTCAGTTCTGACTATGGTACACAGCAACAACAACAAAGAAGACAACAAGCAGGCATTTAAAATAATAGAATTTCTAAGTTGATTAATAAATATGATCTGGGAGATCAAGATACGTTCTATAAACAATTTCTCATTAGAACTGGTTGATAATAGGCCAGTAAACAAAATCATGATAGATGGAGAAAATTTTTAAATTGTCAACAATTTCATCTTACTTGGATCCACATCAACAGCCTTCATATCAGCAATCAAGAAATCAAAAGACATGTTGAATTAGGAAAATCAGCTGTCAAAGACCTCTCTGAAAGGCTGAAGAGAAAAATGTTAGTTTAAAGACTAAGGTGCACCTGATTCAAGCCATAATCTTTTCAATTACTTGCTATAATCTGAAAGTTGGGCAATGGAAACGAGACAGAAGAATAATCTATGTCTTTAAGTCATGGTGTTGGGGAAGAATACTGAATATGCCAAGGACTGTCAAAATAACAAATATATCTTGTAGAAAGTGCAAACAGGTGCTTCTTAGAGGTAAGGATGGTGAGACTCTGTCTCACATAATTTGAGTATATTGCTAGAAGAGGCTACTCCTTGGAAAGGGTTATCGTGCTTGGAAAGGGTCATCATGTTTGGAAAGGTTGGGGGGTGTCAGTGAAAGAGAGGAAGACGTTCAACTAGATGGATTGGACCGGTGACTGGAGGAATGGGTTCGTGTGTGTCAGAGATCATAAGGATACCAGAGGGTGGAACCAGGTTCAGATATGTAGTTCATAGAGTCACTATAAGGCATAGTCAATTGGATGACACTTAACAACAACCATGGCAATATTTTTCATTTCAGTTGTACAAATGCAAAATTTATGTGGAATGTACGTTGTATGCAAGCTATAGGAAAGGGTGGCAAGTAAAATAAAAGTTAAAATAAGACAACAGAATGGAAGCAACGAAGGAAAAGATGTTGCCACGTGAAAGCACTTCCTCACAATGAAATCTATTAGAGCAGAGAAAGTTCTCCTGGGGGAGGTATAGAAGTCTTGTGGACCAAGTCATTTCAAATGGATTAGACAAAATAATCAAAACTGGCATTAAGAGAATTGTCCCTCAAGAGAAGAACAGAGGTGGGAGGTTGATTAGATAATCTAATAGAGTTGTCTCCTCTTTAGATTTCAATGATTCTAAAATTCTGTAAGATTTTTAGACAGTCTGATAACCCAGCAGAGAGATTTTAATTTTCTTTTTTTATGACATAGCTAATAGATGAACAGCAATGATCATACAAGCTTGGCCTGGTTTGCTCTCTGGGGCTTGGATTTCTGGCACAGAGCTAACTACAGCTCTAACAAACCTCAATGAAACCAGTAATTACAAAGAATTCCCTGTGTAGGACTTCCATCGACATCTAAGGCTCATATCAGCACTGTTAATGTAGAATTATTGAAATTTAAATCAGGCGTGTTTATCCAACACTGTGATGAGATAAAGTGATTTGAGACTGCTTATCATGATTAAGGCTGCAGATTGCAGGTTATTAGGATGAAAAAGGAATATGAAATTAATGGGAAGAAGACCAAACATAGATTCTTATTATGGGGGAAAGAAAAAAAAAATCACATCTAGAAAGCAATTAATGCATTAAAATGATTGCGGTGTTCTACTGTTTCCTCACATTAATCAATTTTATAACCGAGGAATGGCATGGATATGACAAGGCCGCAATGCCAAATGACTTGCCCTGAGAAGTAAAACAAAGCCCCGAGCTGTTTGCAATCTTTCACAGAGATTCTCTAAGGTAGGAAAAGCATTATTAACAAGTAAAGCAAAGTTCCGTGACAAGAGGCCTACCTTTAAGCTGCCTTTAAATCTGTATTTCAGACATCTCCACAGAATAACTATCAATACTTACAAAAAAAAATCCTAGTAAGTTCTGTTTTTCCAAAGTCTTAAATAAGCTGTAAAGTTTAAGTAAATTTTTTTTCTCATTTGTTGATGCCCCCAGAACTTTTAGTCTCTAGTCCCTAGTGATTTTTGCTGACAACTCAAAGGTCACACCTCTCAGGTAGTTCAAATCTAGCAGGGAGTCTTTGGGGGAAAGACAATCTTCCCCCATGCAATAAATAGCCCTGGAAACCCAGTGGAGAGTCACCTATGAGTTGGTACTGACTGAATAGCAATTAGTGAGTGAAAGAACAATTAGGAACAATACTACTTACAGAGCCTGCTAACACATAACCATTTACATCTAATACCAGGTGTTACAGTAATACCTAATTTACACTGAACACAATGGGTTATTGTAACACACAGTAAGTATTTTTATATTTTCTACAGTTCATATAGTCTCATAAAAGAGAATATTTTCTTGTACTTCATTTTATTGAGGTTCTTAGATACTGTGATTTTCACAAATTGTTGACTTGTGGCAACCTAGCATGGAATCAGTCTACTGGTATAATTTTTTTTCCAACAGAATGGTGTTCAGGTGTTCACTTTGTATCTCTTTAATATTTCAAGCTTTTTCACAAAGGCATTGTATTCTTAATAAACTGCAATATAAAGCTACCATAACTTTCATCTGCTCTGAGAAACAAACAAACAATAAAATGGTGTGGCTCAGTTTGTTGTAGTATTTGCTGCTTTACTATACCCAATAATACTCGTACAAGTATTTGTGGATGTGCTTTTCATTCCAACTGGAAAATTACTTTCTTCAGTCTAGAGATTTCATCCATCCACATATCATTTTATGTGATATCCAGCAGGCAATCCAAAATGTGCATTCCATGAAGGAAAAAGACAAAAACAAGCCATGAAATAAAAATGAACTGAGGTTGGATTTTTTCCCTACTAGTTTATGTACAAAATTCAAATACAAATTTGAACAAATTCTTTCCATTTCTCTCTCCCCCACTCATCAAATTGTACAACCCAATGATTAATCCCTCTTTCCCCCTGCACCTCCACATCCCTCTGCTTCCAGACTCTCCCAACCCTCCTGGATCCTTATACTCATTCTACAACAATAGTCTTTTACAATATTTATCCTTGTGGAACTGAGTTAGTTCACTCAGCATAATGCTCTCCAGTCCCTCCCAAGTTAGGTGGTAATTTATGAAGTTATTACTGCAGCATGCTGCATAGTATTCCATTGTGTCAATGTACCATAATTTCTCAATCCATTTGTTTCTGGTTGGACATTTGGGCTGTTTCCATGTTCTTGTAATGGTGAATAAGGCTGCTGTGAACATTGGTGTACAAATCTCAGTTTCTGTCTCAGTTCTCATTTTTTCAGGGTATATTCCAAGTAGTGGAATAGCTGGGTTATATGGAATTTCTACGTTCAGCTTTTTGAGGAAGTGCCAAATTGCCTTCCAGAATTGTTGCACCATTTTACAACTGAGGTTTTTTTAATTTTCATTTTCAGTTGCATCCATACTATAATGTAGAATATTTTATAAAAATTACAGCCTTTTATTTTTTTTAATCCAGTCCCAACAATCAAGATTCCTTTTTTTATATAGTATTTGCTAAAACACATTTTAGCTCACCTCAGGTACTTTTCAAAGTGATTAATTTTTATGTTCAGTCAGGCTAATTTACTTATTCTTTTATATATATTCTGAATTTCTAATAAAGAATGCCCTCATTGTTTTATTTATATGTAGATTTAAATATTATAGCAAAAATAATATCCTCATGAAATTTACATTATAATGGGAAAAGACACAAAAATTGGAATCATTTCATTATAGCATATGGACAATGAATGATAAGCTCCTATGAATATGAGAAAAGTCGTATCAAAAGGTGAGCATTTATAGATTGGGTTTCAAGGACGGCCTTCCTGATATCCAACAGTTGAGTTAAGTGAGCAGACGATGCCAGGAAAATAGCTGGTACTTCAGGTTTATTTTAAAGAGCTGTAAAGGCAAATGCCCTGGGGCTGGAACAAACAGCATGCATGAGTAAATAAAAAGAGTGCATTTGGCTGATAACCACAAAGTTATAGACTGGAACCAGTATTCTGGGTGTCACTTCATGAAAGACCTGGCCACCTGCTTCTGTTAAATGCTAGAAAACCCTACAAGGCCATTTTACTCAGGTGCACTGTATTGCTTTGAGTTGAAACTCCACCTGGTATTGCGTTATCTATATATATATTAAAAAAAATCTCCAGAAAGTACATAGTGGCAGAAGGACAGAAAAAGAGGCAATGCATTTTATGAATTGAGGTCAGAAGATCAGCAGTCTGGGCATTTTCATCTTGTATATTTAACAAAGGATATGGAAGCAACAAGAAAGATGGTTTAGGAAGGGCTTTAAGCTCCCTGGTGTGAACAAGAAAGATAGGGAGAACTTCATATACAAAGATCTATAGATATATATAGCTTGATATTAGGTTTTCTCATACATTTTCCATCTACTTAGCATTGATTCCTCCTGGGGGACACAGGCGTGAGTATAAACCTATAAATACATTGCAAAGAAGGGCACTGCTGAAAACTCACTGCACAATCAATATTAATGTCTAATGCAGCTTTAAAAGGAAAAATAAAAAAAACCGAACAAAAGATATTTATTATCACCAATTACTAATATTGATCTTTGGAGTGGAATTAGCTATTGAGATGTTGTAAATCCGTCTAGATGAATTTACAAAACTGGCTGAAACCTATTCTATCAGAGAGTTGCACGACTTTCTTTGTTTATTTCACTCTGGTGTTTGATTATCAGGCCAGTGATAATCTATAAATGCAAGTCCTTCCTTGCTGCTTGATTAATATTCATAGAGCCTTTCACTGCCCACATGATGTTATTCTTTATGGCAGAATTAATAAAAAGTCACTTTATTAGAATTGAGCAATACCTAAAATGTATACTGAAAAGCTAAGAACTTCTTCCTCAGAGAGGAATAAAAATTACAAAAATAATTTGCATAGATTCCTAAGTAACTTACATAGGGAATATTTGAAGAAAATTTTATACTGAATGTAAGGCAAGTGAACAAGGCAACTCATACTCTCCTTATCTCCCTATGTGGACAATGGGTTGCTGGTCAAAATGGCTTTCTTAGCCCACACAGTTGAGTGGGGTGATCTTAATGGTGTGGATGAAGTCAACAGTAGCTTTTAGGGGGCAATGTGTAAGCAAGGTGTATAGACTACTAATGATGGGATGGGTCAGTCTTGCATCCTGTGCAGCTTAAATTGAGAAGGTTTGGAAACAGAATGTCATCACCATCAATAAAGAGGTTCTGTCCATTTGGAGCAGAATTTTCTGTGCCAGTCAGACCAGAACCAAGATGAAAACAGCAGATACAGCAGCAGTAGCATTCGTAAGATGAAGAACCATAGAACAAGTGAGACAGAACCATACAGGGTCTGCACAGAGCCAGAGCCAGTGGCCTTGTCCCAAGCCGCTCATGGCCTGGAGTTGTTATTTTTGTTGTGTGCCATCAAGTCAGATCCAACCCACAGCTGACCCTTCAGTGAGTTTTTAGAAGCAACTAATCACACAGGAGGAAATTAACTGTCCTTTTGCAGAATAGCTGGTGGAACTGAACTGCATGCCTTTCGAATTACAGTGCAGCCTTTACCACTAGGCCACCAGAATTCTGGGGTGGGAGAGATATTTCCATGGTTTCCTTTGTCCACTTCACTCGGGTGTTTGCTCATTGGATAGATGCTTTTTGAAATCCAATTCATAAATACAAGCCATTCCATGCTGCTTTATTAGTCTTCATAGAAATTATCACTGCTGCTCACATAACAGTATTCTTTATAGCAGAATTAATAGCAATTTATTTAACTTTATTGGATATAATAATTGACAGGACTAAGAGAGCTTTGTAACACTGACTTAATACCATGAGGCTGAAGGTCAAAGAACTTGTAAGCAAGTCTGAGAAGCTGTCCTGACTGAAGAACGAGATTCTGCTTCCTACTTCAATTACTTCGTAATTGTGAACATGGTTCTTTGTGGCTACTGAAATATATTAGCAGAGCAGTGAGAGATCTAGGATGGATAATTGGTGCTAGAATTGATAGACATAGCTGTGGGAGCATGGGGCATGTCTGAGCTCCTGGGAATCGATTTTGTGTTGTGGATGTTGTTATGGGGACTGTTCCCCCTTCGGGAGTAAGTGAAGGTCAGACATGGCCAACCCCATGTCCACTGCACTCTTTTTGCACCTTAACTGCTGGGAGTTAAAATAGCCACTCCAGGCTATTTGAAAAGCCATAAATACACAAGTCTGCTGTGGTAGAAATCACAGTGCATGGTATAACTGACTCACATATTTATTATTACGTTCTGTTCTAGAATTCCTTTTCCCTCGCTAAATATTATTTGTTGAATTTAATCTTTTACACTGAAACTTTTGGTTAATACTTTCTTCTTGGTACTTAACAAAGATTCCAAACTACTCCTGAATAGCACCTTTCATGATAACATACATGGTGCTGCAGATGTCAGATTTTCACTTGCAGGCCTCTGATGGCATTTAATCAGGAGAATTATTAAATGAAATAATGAAAATGTGAGCAATAATTTTACAAAGTTATTGCATTGATGGTTTTCCTCCCTTATCATCTTTTATTTTACATCCCACTAATACTTTGGGATTTATACTATTAATATGTTGTTGTTGTTGTTGTTATGTGCCGTTGAGTTGCTTGCGACTCATAGTGGCCCTATGTACAACAACTCTAAACTCTACTCTGTCCTGTGCCAATCTCATTGCTTCAGACACACTCATCCCAATTGCCCCAGTCACCGAATCAATCCATATCCCAGAGGGCCTTCCCCTCCTAAGCCTGGCCTCCACCCTCCCAAATATGATGCCCCTCTCCAAGGACCAGTATTTCCTTACAACATGACCAAAGTATATTAGATGAAGCCTCAGAATCGTTGTCTCCAAGGAGCAACCCGGTCTAACCCTCTCCAGGATGAATCTGTTTGTTCTCTTAGCAGTCCATGGCACCTTCAGCACTCTTCTCAAACACCAAAGCTCAAAAGCATCAATTCTCCTTCTATCCTTTTTGGTCATTGTCCAGCTCTCTGATTCATAACAAGTGATTGCAAAGACCAAGATCTGTACGAGATGCACCTTTGTGTCCAGAGACATACCGTTGCTCTTGAGGACTTTAGAGAGGTCCTTAAGAACAGACTTTCCCATGGCAATATGTCTTTTAATTTCCTGGCTGCTGATGCCAAGAGAACCATAATATAAATTTTAGTCTATTCTACCTGAATTTCAGAACCATCTCAAGAACAGGTTTGAGGCCTTGAACACGAATGAATGAAGACCAGATGAGTTGTGGGAGGATATCAAGGGTATCATCCA
>NW_006399760.1:27416512-27424974 GCF_000299155.1 Elephantulus edwardii | reverse complement strand
TGACTATGGAAAGGCATTTGACTGTGTGGATCATAACAAACTGTGGCTGACTCTGAGAAGAATGGGAATCCCAGAACACTTGATCATACTAATGCAAAACTTATACTTGAACCAAGAGGCAGTTGTCAGGACAGAGCAAGGAAACACTGCATGTTTCAAAATTAGGAAGGGAGTACACCAGGGATGTGTCCTGTCTTCATACCTTTTCAACCTGTATGCAGAAGAGATCATCTGGGAAGTTGGGTTCTATAAGGAGAAATGCAGCATCAGGATTGTTGGAAGATTTATCAACAATCAGCGTTATGCAGATGAAACAACCCTGCTTGCTGAAACTGAGGAAGACCTGAAGCGCTTACTGGTGAGGGTCAGGGACTGCAGCCTTCAATATGGATTGAGGCTCAATGTCAAGAAAACAAAGATTCTCACCACTGGACCAATTGGCAGCATCAGGATGGATGGTGAAGAGATTGAGATTGTTCACAACTTTAGTTTGCTTGGCTCCAATCACAGTATTAATTTACCTAACTTTATCTCACAAACTTTAGACACGTTACGAGGAAAGGTTATTCCTTGGCAAGGTGGAAGAACAGAGAAAAAGAGGAAGACTCTCAATCTAGAGGATTGACAAAATGACTACAGCAATGGGTTTGAGTGTGTCAGAGATTGTGAAGACTGCAGGATAGGACAGAGTTCAGATCTTCTATTCATAGGTCACTATGGATTGTACTTGACTCAATAGCACCTAACAATAACAACAAATATAATGATCCTATATCCTGTATGTGAAGGGAGCTCTGGTGGCTTAATGGTAAGGGATTGTGCTGTCAATGCAAGGGTATACAGTTCAAATCTACTAGCTGCTCCACAGGAAAAAGATGGGAAACCTCCTCCCAGGTGGTTTACCACCTCTGAAAACCCTCTGATGGTTCCGCTATGAATTAGTTCCTACTTGATGGTGCACAACAAGACAAATGTAAAAGTTTTGCTAGTAATCTGTAACACAACATTTTATCCCCTGAAAAATGGAGCTATGTCATCTTATTTCAGATGTCACACAAACAGGAAAACTATTACATTTAGCTTTAAAAAGTCAATATTTAAATGAATGTGCTTTATGGAATAACTTTGAAAAAAAACTTGAATAAATAAAGGCAGGTTGTTGTTGTTGTTATGTGCCGTCAAGTCGCTTGCGACTCATAGCGACCCTATGTACAACAGCCCTAAACTCTGCTCTGTCCTGTGCCAATCTCATTGTCTCTGACACTCCCATCCCGATTATTCCAGTCATTGAATCAATCCACCTCATAGAGGGCCTTCCCCTCCTGTGCTGTCCCTCCACCCTCCCAAGCATGATGTCCTTCTCCAAGGACTGGTCTCTCCTCTCAACATGTCCAAAGTATGTTAGATGGAGCCTCAGAATCCTTGCCTCCAAGAAACAGGACATAAGGTAATTTAATAACACTAGAATAAGCGATGCTATTTATTTAAAGAGAAAAACGTAGGAAGGCCTGTCATTAAAAGAATGAGTGAAAAATATCTAGATAGCACAGTCAACTAATTAATATACACATAGTTAACATTTCACAAGTTGCCACTATATGTCTGGAGCATGTAGATCTAATTCAGGAGTATATTTTAATTATGTTATTGTTGCTATGTGCCGCGGAGTTGCTTATGACTTATAGTGACCCTATGCACAACAGCTCTGAAACTTACTCTATCTTAAGCCAATTTCCCTATCTCTAACACACCTAGCTCCATTACCCCAGTCGCTAGTCAATCTCATCCAGGATCTTCCTCTCTTGTGCTGTCCCTCCACCCTTCCAAGCATGATGTCCTTCTCCAAAGACTGGTACCTCTTGGCAACATGCCCAAAGCATGTGCAACAGAGCTTCAAAATCCTTGCCTCTAGAGAGCAGCTTGGTTTGACACTCTCCAAGACAGACCTGTCTGTTCCTGGTAGTTCATGGTATTCTCAACACTATTCTCCAGCATCAAACCCAAAGGCATCAATTATTCTTCTATCATCCTTAGTCATTATCCAGCTCTCTGATGCATAGCAAGTAATTGCAAAGATCATAGCTTGGATCAGGTACACTTTAATTTCTAGACTGACATCGTTGCTCTTCAGTACTCTACAGAGGTCTCTGAAAGCATATTTTCCCAATGCAATTCATCTTTTGATTTTCCAGATGCTGGTGTACCAAGAGTGTTATTGTGGAGCCAGGCACACTGAAGCTGTTAACAATTTCAATCTATTATGATGCTGCCAATAGGGCTAGTGGTGAGAATCCTAGTTTCTTAGTGTTGAGCTTCAATCCATACTGAAGGCTGCAGTCCTTGACCTTCTGCAGCAAATGCCTTAGGTCCTCAGCAAACAAGGTTATGTCATCTACATAATGCAAGTTGTTGATTAGAATTCTTTCAATCTTGATGTCACATTCCTCCTCATAAATTCCAGCCTCCTGGATGATCTATTCTGCACATAGTTGGAAAAGATATGGAGATAGGACACATCCCTGACACACTCCTTTCCTGATTTTGAATCATGTAGTGTTTTCTTGCTCAGTCTGATGATGGCCTCCAGATCCAAGCATAGGTTTCGCACAAACACAGTCAAGTGTTTTGGGATTCCCATTCTTACCAATATGCTGTGATCCACACAGTCAGATGCCTTTGCATAGTCAGTGAAACACAGATACACATTCCTCTGGTATTATCTGCTTTCAGCTAAGATCCATCTGAAATTGGCTATAATGTCCCTAGTGCCACAGCCTCTTCTAAATCCAGCTTGCACACCTGGCAGTTCTTTGTTAATGTCCTATTCCAGTTATTTTTGGATAATCTTCAGCAGAATCTTGCCTGCATATGATATTAATGACACCATTTGATAATTTCCACATCTCTCCCAGTCATTTATTGTTAATAGTTATTATCAAGTCAGTTCTGACTCATAGCAACCATAAACACAAAATAGATTGATGAAGTGCCTAGCTTTGCACCATCTTCATAACTGCTGTTTTGTTGACAAGTTCATTTTTAGGTAGATGTGTAATGCATTTTTCTTTATTTGTGAAGAAAATTCTCATTGCCACCATAAGAATCCATAACTCAAACGCTCCAACACTCTCATGATTTTGTCCTTAGTGGGGCACAAAATTGTCCCAAGATCAATTAAAAGGTTAGATATCTATTTGACCCAGTTTGTCAGAAGATACCAATATTAAATAGGGCTTTATTTCACGTCTCACTGAATAAATTATAAGACTGGCCCTAAATAGTAACAAAGTTTATTTCAAAATTGGCAAGTTAGTCAGCTCACCCAAAGGTAGTTCACCTCTACACGCAGCTCCAAGAGATAAAGATGGGCAGTCTCCTCCTGTGGATTTACAGCCTGGACACCTGGGGGAGGACTGAGCTACGAGTTGGTTTCAACTTGACAGCAATGACAGAGTGATTGTGTCAGTGAGTGATGCTCTATCTACATTCACGGGAAGGAAAGAGGACAGAGGAACTGCAGTACCTAATACAAGGGTTTTGCTAAATAAAGTCTGAGTAGAAAGAGAGCATGAAAGGGGCACTCTTATCCACAATTCTATTTTTGATGTAAACTTGCATTTGAAAATAGGGAGCAGATATCAGGGGGCAATAAATAACAGATTTTGTTATGAAGGGTCTTGTGGTAGGTTTTCTGTGGTTTCTATATGTACCCTTTCGATAGCATCAGACTGTGGGGTCTTCACAGGGTTTTTTGAGAAAGACCCCTGTATCACCCAGAAAGTAGGGCATGGGTGCCAGCTGTTTATTAATGGGGAAAAATATGTGAGGGGAGAAAATATGGGACATCCTGAATGACTACTAAATATATAAAAGAAACTCTTCAGGCATTCAACACAGTATTTAGGACTGTGAATTTTGGATACTTACTAGCTGTGTTGTTCCTATCTCCATAAAATTGTTGTGTGGAGATCAAAATGCAATATATAAGCCATTACACACTGCTGTGGAGCTGAATCTGAATCACAGCCATACTACAGGACAAATCAGAGACTCGCTGTAGAGTTTTCTAAGGCTACGACACTTCAGGGAAGTATTCTTTCACCTGTTCAATAGCTGGACTTGAAGTTAGGCACCAAGTGTTTGAACTACTATGGCAGTGGGGTTTTTCATATAGAAATATGTATATAATGACAAAACAAAACAAAGTTGATTACCATTTATAGAGACACTTTGTTGGGTTTTTCAACGCAAAATTTGTACAGAAGACTTGCTATCTTTCTTCATTGAAGCAGTTGGTGAGTTCAAATTGCTAATCTCTAGGCCAGCTATGTAACATGCTATATGCATTATGCCACCAGAGCTCCTTATACATACAATTGTTGTTATGTATTGTCCTCCAGCAGATTTCAAAGGCAGTAAATCACAAGGGAGGAGACTGCCTTTCTCCCCCAGAGCAGCTGGTAGACTGAACCATGTGTATGTATGTATGTGAGTTGGAGGTGAAACGCATTACAACTAACCCACCAGAACTTCCTTATATGTAAAATAGGTAGTGTTATTTCTTTGTAAACATTTCTACAATGCACACACACACACACACACACACACACACACACACACACACACACACTCCCCAAACCCTTGTATAAACTCTGATTGGCAAGTTAGATAACACTGGCTTTTCAGTATTAGAAACCAAATAACATACCATGCAGCTAAGATACCACTTCACAAAGTACGTTCTTGCTCTTTGTGAGAACACAGTCAGTATGGCTTGGCTCTCAGTTCAAAGTTCATAAGCAGACACACATGACACTTTGTTTCTGAGAGAAAACAAGTGAGTAAAGGAAAACCTTAGGTCAAGGCTTTCTGTAACAAAAAAGCTAATTATCAGAAGTATGATCTTCATACAATTTTTTCCCCTTGGTGTTGCATGATAACAGTTTATGTAGAAAATTCAACTTTACCTTTTAATCACATATTTTACAAAGTAAACATTTTTTTTAAATAGTAATCTCCTTAACAAAGATTTGTTTTTTAAAAACAATCGTAATCTCCTTAACAAAGATTCGTAGTTCACTTAACTCCTTATTTAATGACTGTCTCATTATCCAACATTCACATTTATGATGATAGTAAGCACTCTACCACCTACTCATTCTGATTGGCAGTGATGAATGCTGAGATGTGAGGTTAAAGGAAGGCTAACTCTGAGGTTCAGACTATGTGCCTACCTGGTTGGAGTACAATTCTCAGGAATTTGATAATTATATGATTTGGCAATTACAGAATGATGTGATCATCCTTCATTCTGTGATTCATTACAGTCATCTCCCATTTCTACATAATGCTGACTTCAGCACAAACTCCTGGTCTTTGTTACCTGCGGTAAGGAGATCATTCCCTCCTCTTTCCAGTTTTCTACCTATTGAAATGAAGCTTCTTCTCTCTGAGGCAATGGGCAAGCCTCTTCTTATTTATTTGTTGTTGTTGTTGTGTTCCCCAGAGGTCCAAGTTCCAACTCATAGCTCACCCTCTCGTGGGTTTTCAGAGGCAGTGAATCATATAGAAGGAAACTGCCCATCATTCTCCTGTGGATTTAAGCAGAGTCCCTTTGGCTGGACAGTGCAGCTCCTTAACACTAGACCACCAGAGATCCCATTTAGGACTTAAGAAAATAACGGAACCATATATCTGGAAATTTAGCTTCTCTTCCTATATATACCTTATATTGCTGTTGTTACTATGTTCTGTGAATCTGAATCAACTCACAGCTGACCCTCCAATGGGTTTTCAGAGGAAATAAATCACACATGAGTAGGTTGTCCATCTTTCTCCTGAAAAACAACTGGTGCATTCGAACCACCGACCTTTAGGTTGGCAGTACAATTTCTTGTCCACTGGACCACCAGAGCTCCCTACAGGTATATGTTGCTGTTGTGTACCTTCATGTAAGAACAAACTCATAGTTGATTCCCCAGCAGGTTTTTAGAGGCAGTGAAATGCATGGGAGGAGATTGCCCATCTTCATTCTACTGATGCATTCAAACCACAGTGCACTTGGGTTAGCAGCGCAACTCTTTAGCACTAAACCACGAGAGCTCCCTACAGTTATATGTTGTTGTGCTTGTTGTTAGGAGCCATCGAGTTCATTACGACTAATAGCGACCCTATCAACAAAAGATCTGAACCCTGTTCTATCCTGAGCCATCCTCACACTTCCTGACATACAAAGTTCATAGCAGCAGTTGCCGTGTCAATTCACCTGATTGAGGGTCTTCCTCTCCTTTGCCAACACTCCACCCTTCCCAGCATTATGTCCTTCTCCAAGGAATAACGTCTCCTAGCAACATGCCCAAAATATATGAGGTGAAGCCTCATCATTCCTGCCTCTCAAGAGCACTCGGGCTGCATGCACCCTTTCCAAGACATGGCTGTTTGTTTTCTTGGACACCCATGGGATGGTCAGTGTTCTTTTCCAACACCACAGCTCAAAGGCATCAATTCTTCTCTCATCCTTATTCATTGTCCAGGTCTTAGATGCATAAAAAGTAATCAGAAAGACTATGGTCTAACACTGCTTATATTTAGGAGACTATTCTGAGGTGGAAAGATAAGGAGAGACGAAGCATGAAACTATTACTGCCCCAGTCTAATTGGTTAGTCCCAGGCAACACTAACCTGTATCAGCTTTATAACCGTTTGGTGTATCACCCATATGACAGCAGTGCCACAAAAGCCATCCGGTACTGGATCCACAGCAAAATGGTCAATGTATATTTCACACAGCCCAGTCATCCTTAAATTTGTGGTATTGGAAAAATTACAAGAATTGGAAAAACGTTTTATGAACGTCCTCTGAGAAAGACATCTTTACTCCAACCCCAACACATATTACTGATACATTTTGTTACTATCTCTGAAAAGATTCACCTCTTCTTGAAAGTCTCCTGGATAATGATAGTGATCAAATGATTGAGAGAAATATATAGGGATTTTGAAATTTTGAGATCCCACTATATCATTCATCTAACAGCTACTTTAGGCTAGTGTAGCCTATATTCTCTAGATGGTAGCCTGCCCAAAAGATAGTCTAAGAAGTGAAAAATCAATAATTCCTCAATGATTTCAGTTCTCTTGTTAGAACATTTGTTGTTGTTGTTGTTGATTACCATCTAGTTGAGCATAACTCATAGCAACCTTATGAACAAAAGGCCTGAAGCCTTTCTAAAACTATCGACATGTATCAAAGTTCATAGAGTTTCCAGAGGCATGTTGTTTAAGAATTGGATACCACTCCCGTTTTCAATGTTAGAACATTATGCCCCCCCCCAATTATAAGGATAATTATTACTACATTGAGTGCACTGATACCTGAGTTTCTGACAGTGATCTATGTGAGGCAAAGCAAAAGCATGTTGCTCTCAACACATTTCACTAAAATGTCCTTATTCTGCCTACATCTGAGCATTCAATCAGATGGAAAGTCTGAGTGCACATAATGATTACATGAAAGCAGCATTTATGGCTATTGGAGTGGTACCCATGAATGTCATAAGGTGGGCAGAGCAACAACTCTGAAATGTGGGAAGGAAACATCTCAAAACCTAGGAGATAAGAGGGGAAAATGACATATTATCTTTACTGTTATCCCTGGAGCTTTCTTCACAATGGGAAACATCCCAGTGCAGCTCTCCCAAAATATTGTAAATGTAAATAACTTCTGTATCTGCCACCCCCTAGCAAAAGGTGTTGACTGGGATTTTATCACCATTGTCCCTAACATTAAAAACACATCATTCCGAAATATTAAAAATCAATTCCAGGTCTTCTATTTCCAATACAAAACATAAGGATGTCTTCTGTGACTCTTTTCTAGAGGATGGATAAATTTCATCTTGTCTATTGGCAGTAAGAATACAATATAATGACTATCCTCTAGCCATCCCTTCAAAACCACAGGCCGACATGGATTGGGAATCCTAGAGTTTACCAGTCATCTGAAGGCAGTGTCAACTTAAAACCCATGACTGATACAGTTCACATGTATAGTAAAAAATAATTATAAACAATGTCTTGTTTTGGGTGTTTGGGTTTGTTTGTGTGTGTGTTACTTCATAGAACCGTCAAATAACCACTTGCTATTGATTTGAGCAACTCACAGAGACCTGTGAATCTCTGCTGACACTATGCCACAGTAAAACTAATTTTTTTGACTGGTTTTGGTAAAACATTGTTCTAAGTGGTATATTATTCCTCTTCGCTATTATCTGAGGTGACTTCCCCCGGTGCGCTGCTTCCAGGCTTCCCCTCCGCCCAGGAGCACGTTCTTCCTGTCCCCAGCACCTCTTCCCGCCGGCTTTTCCTGAGCAAGAGCCTATGGTGATGAAGGAAGAAGTTCAAGCTGCTTTGAAGGAAATAGCAAAAAATAAGGCCCCAGGAATAGATGGTATACCAATTGA
>NW_006399760.1:27412893-27414977 GCF_000299155.1 Elephantulus edwardii | reverse complement strand
TCCCCAATTAAAACAAGCTTGGAAGCAGGAGTGGCATCCACTTCCAAAGTAGCTTGCCTCTGGAAACCCTATGAATTTGGAAAAATGATGAAAGTTTTACAATTGTTCAGGTCTTTTGTACATAGGGTCACTATGAGTTGTCTATGACTCAATGGCACTTAACAACAACAATTTTTTTGAAGTATATTTCCACAACTTTGTCTTAAGATTCCTCTGGAGAGAAGAGACTTTTTCTTTGCATATATTTTTGGTAGTTATTTTTACAATAGGAATGATTCAATTAGAAAAGCTGGTAACAAATGTCCTCAATTTTAATAGAAATTATCAATGACATTACCTTAGATATTGAAAGTAGACTAAAGGTCACACCAATGGCAGCCTCAACTCAGAGAAGTCACTATTATGGAGATCATATTATCCTATATTTCCCTCTTTCTAGTCTTGGTGGAACTAGTGCAATCACTCAAACATTTCACTGCATGCGGATTCATTCCTTTGACCATGTAGAAAACGCAGTACAGAGATTTTAAAGGAAAGCCGCATAATCATATTAAGGTATACTTTGATATAGGACTTGTTCAGGTGTCTGAGACCAAGACCGTGAGCAAGGTCAAGATTATTGCTTCAAGTTGTCCTACTTCTGCTCCTTGGAGTCTTATTAATGGAATCTTTAATTAAACAATGTAAGTTGTGGTTATGTACTGTTGAGTCAGAAATGACCCATAGCTGACCCTCCAGCAGGTTTTTAGAGGGAGTTAATCACGTGGGAGGAGATTGCCCATTCTTCTACCACAGAGCAGGTGTTGACCTCTGAGTGAGTGCCTTTGAGACTGTAGCATAGCTTCTTGACACTAGGCTATTAGAGCTTCCAAGTTAAATTAATTTAGGTTCATTCTTTTTGCTCCTATTAATCATAGCCTACAGAGTGACTACATATGTGAAAATACACATTCATCAAAAAATGTATAGAGACATCGGTAGAGTTTTGAAACTGACAGTCTACCATGGGTTTGGATATGCTGGTTTGTTCTGTTGAGTGTGCCACCCTGAGGGCTTAGCTTAGTTTAGCTTTCCCCTGATTCTGCCCAGTGTCTCTAGCTAGTCACATAAGCCAATAAGTAGGTTAAATCAATCACAGTGTGACATGCTTGTAACTGTTTACTCTCCATTTAGAGGACATCTGGTTGTTTTCTTATTGCTACTATGTTTTCAACTTGCTCAAAAAGTGCTGGCCCCTGGCTCCTGATTTCTCAGCTGTGAAACAAAGTCACAATGCATGTAGTAGCCATCTGAACCCCATCACATTGCTCTGGTGGAGTGAAAAACAAGAAGGACAAATACGTTGATGTTCATATGAGTTGTGTAATAAGTTATACAGTCCCTTGTCCCTGCTTCAGCCATGACATTAGTGGATGCATCTGCCAGCATCCACGGATCGATGGTGGTAAACTGATTTCTTGGTTTGCAAGTGAAGTAAAAGAAAATCTTGGCAATTTCCCAGTTCTTGACAGAAGCAGAATGCACTTTGACTAGGATAGGATCCATTCTATTTATCCTATGTATTCATCTTCTAATTATCTTTCCATTAAAAATACTTGACTATATCCTCACACTAGCTACAGGTAGTTAGAATAGGACTTGAGCTGACAATATAGATCCGAACCATATACTTTTAACTACTCTGCTATACTTCTGTATATGCTGTTACAAATGGAGAACACTGGAACATATTTTGTGTTTATCTTGCACTTAAGAATTTTTCCCTATCTCTTTGCATAAATACTGTTTAAAATGCACTAAATATAAAAATTTTCAAAATCTTATTTTATGAATTGATATCCAGAGTTTTTGAGATATCTAATCATTTCCTTTAATTTGCATATGATTTTCAAAAACAGTCCATTAAGACGTGTTTATGACACACTATCTCGAACATGCAATCAAGATGCATTGATAATAATGGGTGACTGGAATGCAAAAGTTGGGAATAGTGAAGAAGAATCGGTGGTCAGAAAACATAGGCTTGGTGACAGGAATGAGGCTGGAGATAGAATGATTGAATTTTGTAAAATCAATGACTTATT
>NW_006399760.1:27385196-27410813 GCF_000299155.1 Elephantulus edwardii | reverse complement strand
CTATGAGTCGGAAACTACTCGATGGCACATAACAACAACAACAATATGACACACTATCAACTAAATTTTTAAAGCGGTTACAAAGAGATTGCTGACTCAGTATTAAAATTAACACTAGTCCAATTATAGCATTTAACTGAAAATTTCCATAAATTCTAGATGCCAAGAAATATGGAGAAAAATAAACTTTTGGTTCCTTTGTTCCAACTCAAATTGTAATTCATGAGATATGCTCTTTGAAATTATCTTTGTACTATGATTCATTAATTAGCCTGAAAGAAAGAACATTTTAAATCCCTACAAAATAAAGCAAAATGCTTTCTGTAACTGAAACTGATTTTTTTAAATAAATGACTTAGTAAGCTATCTATGACTACAATAAATGTGAACTTTATAAGATTTCACCTTAATTTTATTTAGGAGGAATAAATATCCACCACTTAGCCTGAAACAGCAATTCACTGACCACAGGATGATGATACTGCCTTATGAATACAAGATTTCAGTGTTCTGAAAGCATTTCAAAATTTAAAGGACAAGAGTTTCATTAAGTATGAATTCATTGCAAATGTTCAATATAGTTTTGAACATTGTTTTTCTTTGCATAGTGGTAGAAAACTTCAGGTGGTTGTTTTTTAGACAACAGTAAATGAGAAAACATAAGAAAATAAACCAGAATGAATAATAAATAAATAAACAAATACATAGAATCCTATCAATAATTTTTGTTATTTGGTGTGTGAAAGATTTTAATTTAAAGGCATTATAAAAGAAAACATGCCAAATTTTAAGTACATTAGTTATTCATAAACAGACTAATTCTTTAAGAAATGCTCATTTAATTTGATTCTAGTTCTATAACTCATCAAATTTATTTTTAGTTATTCATTAGCAAATATATGACCTAAAAGGAGTAGAATATTTACTAAAAAGGAAGATGCTTCTTTTATTAAATAATATATAAGAATATTTTTAAATCTTTTAAAATTATTTTTAAAAGAAAAAGCATACATATATGCAAATTTAAGGAATTAGGGGTTTATTCCCTATATGTAAGATATGCAGAGGATTCACTTACTAAGTAACTGTATTGTTGTTGCTGTAGTTAGGTGCCATCATGCCAGAACCAATTCACAGCTCACACTCCAGTGGGGTTTCAGAGGCTGTAAATTACATCAGGGGAATTGCTCATCTTTCTTCCTTGGAGCAGCTAGTAGATTAATTCCACCTGCCTTTGTATTGAAAATGCAACTCTTTACCTCGAGGTTACCATTGTTATGTTCTGTCAAGCCAACGACAACTAATCGTGATCCTATGAACAATGTCTCTGAACCTTGCCATATCCTAAGCCATCATAACTGTCCCTGAGACTTCTGACCTCATTGCTACAGTTACTGTGTCAATTCATCTCATACAGGGTCTTCCTTTTCTGTGCTGCTACACTTCTAAGCATGATATCCTTTTCCAAGGACTGATCCTCCAGTGATACACCCAAAGTATATGAGAAAGAGCTCCAAAATCGTCACCTCCATGGAGCAAACTGGTTTTTCTCTCTCCAGGACAGACTTATTTGTTCTTGGCAGTCCATGGCATTACTCTTCACCAGCACCCCAGATAACTTTGAACACCAGAAATTACAATCCAGTATTGTTCTTAATTATTTCCTTCTTTTCAATCATTAGTTTTAATGGTGAATTATGCCTTATTCTTTGTTCTTGGAACTTTTTTTATGGTAGTATCAGTTCTTCTACTAGAAAGTTGACAGATAAATTTAAAAATCTTTAAATCTATAAATCATTTTCACTCAACAGGACATGACAATTCCTCCTAATTCCATAAAGTGTTCATTGCTTTTGAAAATCAATAACTTATCAACACCACCTTCAGAATGTATTAGGTTGGGATATGGTACACGACTTTTGAAAAAGAATTAAATGATCAATGATTTTTTTTTTAAAAAATAAAACCAAAGCAAACTTTGAATGACAGTTTGAATTAATTTCTTAAAGCCAAGACCGACTGACTGTGAAAGAGAAGGAAGGATATGGGACAATTAACTGAGAGAAAATAATAGTGGTATTTATCTTTTTATCTATCATCTATCTATCTATCTATCTATCTATCTATCTATCTATCATCTATCTATCTATCGGCCTAGTGGGTAAGGAATTGCACTACCAGTCCAAAGACAGGTCATTTGAATCTAGCAGCTGCTTCATAGGAGAAATATGGGCAATCACTTTCTGTGAAATTTATTGCCTCTGAAAACTTGCTGGAACTTCAGCTTTGAGTCAGTTCCAACTGAAAGACAAAGATTGTGAGGTTTTTCCTTACTCTTTACATACAAATATACATGATTCAAGGACTCATTTAATCTTTTCATTTCAATGTTGACCACAACTTACAAACATCAGGAGTATCTAGGACTCTATTACATCATGGCTTTCTCACCCTTCTCCCAACTCCTGCTTCTTCTGCAACACCACATTTTATCCTTTTATTTCATTAATTTTTAAGGTCTAATGAATTCCTTAAATAGTATAAATATTCTGGCAATTTCACTATTTTACTATTTTTATTTTATCTTGTTTCTCTTACACCTGAGCCTGTGCACATACGCATGTGCACACACACACTCCCACACCCCATCCACAACCTGCTCTCTTAACTTGAGCTCCAGTACACCTGCTCACCACAACATCAATGCTTAAACTTAAAGGCTTTGGATGTTTTACAACAGTGGCACCATGCAGTATTTGTCCTTTTGTGACTGAGATACTTCACTCAGCAAAATGTCCTCCAGGGTCACCATTTTGAATAATACTGCATGAGTTCCTTGTTTTTCAATGCAGCATAGTATTCCATTGTGTAAATATACCACAGCTTCTCAATCCATTCGTCTGTTGATGGGCACTTAGGTTGTTTCCAACTCCTTGCTATTGCGAACAAAGCTATAATAAACATGGGTGTACATATCGGCATGGTGCCACTGTTGTAAAACAGGGCTGACCTTGGGGTGGGTGGAGACTGAGAAGGATGGGTTCAATAATGTATACTGCATTGAAACAGATGAAGGAGAAAACTGTTTAAAAGGGATATGTGATTAGGTGTTTTTGTCATGACGGGAGTTCAGAGCAAAGGCTGTATAGTGGGGTGGACCTGTGGGAGGGTTTGTAAAACAATAAAAGAATTTTTCTTTTACTTTTTCAAGAGGGTAGTGTACTAGGGAGGAGGATTGGGAGGTGAGAAAAGTGTGACAATGAATGAATGGAAATCCAAAGTCTCTGTAAATTTTCATTGAAATTAATAATAAATTAAGAATATAAGGGGAAAACAAAAAGGAAAGAAAATCCCATATCTCATGTTTAACATGTTGGCATGGGACTTCTCCTACAACACCATCCAGTACTACACACCATGATAATCATAGGCTGGATGCATTTGATGTATACATCTGAAACTTTATATGAGCTCTGACATCATCATTACTTGAGGACCCTGTGGATTCCAAATAGAGAATAAAGAATTATCACGTCATTAAAAAAAGGCTTTGGATGGAAGGTTAAATAGTTTATGCACAGCTACTCTTCTCAAATACATTTAAAGTTAGTACAATCTCAAAGTCTCAAGAGTATTTTTGTTGTTGGAACTTATCAAGCAGATTTGAAAGTTCATTTAAAGGAGAAATTATACAAGAATCACTAACATGTTTCAGAAAAAGTAGAATAACAATGAAGATAAGACATGATTCCAACAGAACAAAGAAATATTGCATGGCTTAAAATCAGGACAAAGGATTGTATTTTTTTTTTTAGGATTGTATTTTTAACCATGCCTATTCAAAATCTACTACTGAGCAACTAATCCAAGAAACCAGAATACATGAAGAAGAATATGACATCAGGGTGGTGGAACAACATGTACTATGCAGATAACATAACTTTGCTTACTGCAAGTAGACTTAAAGCACTTGACTGAAGAAGATCAAAGATCAAAGACTATAGCCTTCAATATGGATTACAACTCAACACAAAAGAACGACTCTCACAACTGGATTAATAAGCAACATCATGACAAATGGTGAAAAGATGTAAGTTGTAAAGGAGTTTATTTTACTTGGATACACAATCAGCATTCATGGAAGTGGCAGCCAAGAACCTGGCTGTTTGGTTTTTGTTTTGTTCTTTTATTTTCAATTTTGTTTGTATTTCATTGAGCAAATCAACTCTATTTTAAGTGCTAAAGGGCAACAATGCCAGTTTAAACACCAAACTGCACCTAACCCAAGCCAAGACAATTTTCAATTGTTTAATATGTATTTGCTAAAATTAGTAAATCAATAAGGAAGCATGCAGAATACATGCCTTCAAATTGTGTTGCTAAAGATTATTGAATATCCCATGCACTTCCAAAAGAACAAACAAGTCTGTCTTGGAGGGACTGTAGTCAGGGTGCGCTTGAGATGTAGCAATGATAAGACTTTTTCTTACACATTGTGGGCATTTTGTCAGAAAGGGCCAATCCCTGGAAAAGGTCATTAGGCGGAGTCAAAAGGTGGAGTTTCAGGAAAGAGTGGAAGAATGTCAATGAGACGACTGTCATAGTGACTGAAGTGCTGGGACTAGACATAGCAGAGATTGTGAGCATGGCACGAGACGAAGCAAGAATTTTTTGTGTTACATGCAAGCTCACTAAAAATGGAACTTGACCTGATGTCATTAAAAAGAACATCAACAATTTTCTTAAACTCTAACCATAACAGTTAATATAGCATGGCATTGGTACAAGGATAGCTCAATGAATAAAATAGAATTCATCAGTATTTTTTATAACATTCTTGATAAATGAAATATGTCTTTGTTGTACTAGCATTTTATAATAAAAAAATTTAAAAGCACTGATAAATTTAAAGCTAAGTCATACCCTGTGATTTAAGTTCTCTTCCTAATTTAAGGAACAAAAAAACCCAACAAAAATATCATAAACTCAAAAGAGCAGACATCACTACTCTCAAGTAGGTTGACTTGGGATATCCTCCATTTATCAGGTTTCAAGGCTGTAAATCTTAAATCTTTCTCCTCCAGAGTTATTGGTGGAGTCAAACTGCTGGCTTTAGAATTAGTAACCTAACACATGATACACCACACTAGCAAAGCTAGCTCTGGTCATATAGGGCATCGGGAGTCAAGTCGCTAACCCAAAGGCCAAGCTCTCCCTGAGAGTTGGAAATCACCTGTGGCTCCAAGAGAAGAAGATGGACAATCTCCTCCCATTTGATGGACAGTCTCAGAAACATAAACTACAATTGGGTTCTGACTTGACAGCAATGAATTTACTTAAATAACAATAACAACAACAACAAAACACCACCATACACATAAAACCAAGTAATTAATCAGAAACCTATGTATAATTAATTGAATGGTGCATCTTCAAAATATATGGTGGTGTGTGCCATTGAGTCACCTGTGACTCATAGTGATTCTATGTACAACAGCTCTGAACCTTGCCATAACACACCTATCCCCATTACCTCAGTCCATCTCATCTGGTGTCTTCCTCCCCTGCACTGTACCTTCACCCTTCCAAGCATGTTGTCCTTCTCTAAGAGTTGGTCCTACCTGGCCATGTGCTCAAAGTATGTGAGTCAGAGCTAGGAAGGGGTAATAGGTAAAATTGCTGTTAGGTACACCTTTGGAGAGGTCCCTGACCACAGATTTCCCCATATCACTGGGATGACTGGCAGCATCGTGATGGATGGTGAAGATATTGAGATTGTTAGCTTTAGTTTGCTTGGCTCCACAATCAACACTCTTGGCACCAGCAGCCAGGAAACTAAAAGATGCATTGAATTGGGAAAATCTGCTGTTATACACCTCTCGGGAGTCCTGAAGAGCAATGATGTGAGTCTGGAGACTTCTCCCTCTATCATGGTAATCGTAATTGGCCTACTGGTGAGAATCTTTGTTTTCATGATGTTGAGCTTCAGTCTATATTGAAGACTATAGCCTTTGACCTTCTGAAACAAATGCTTCAGGTCCTCCTCAGTTTCAGCAAGGTTGTGTCATCTGCATAGTTCAGGTTTTTGACGATTCTTCCTTCGATCCTGATGCCACATTCTACCTCATAAAATCCAGCACCCCTAAACTGTTCGTGAATATAATTCTATTTGGGAATAGAATAACTTTGTCATGTTACTGAAGTATACCAATTCTCTGTTGTTGTTAGGTTCCATAAAGTCCAGTAGGGCTCTTAGTGACCCCAGGAAAAGCAGAGCTGAACCCTGCCCTCTCCTGTGCCATGCTCATCATCTTTGACACACTTGAGCCTATTGCTACAGTCAGTGAGTCAATACATCTCATTAGAGGGCTTCTTTTTTTACTTTGTAATGTTAATGAGGCATACCATCTACAGAGTGTTTTAAAACAAGCATTTTTGAAATATAAAAGAGCAGATTAAGCCCAGAAGCAAAGAAGCAGTAATGGGAAAAAACAGATGTTGTACCACAAGAAAATTGACCAGGATCCTTGGAACGAAAGCTAAAATAAGACAAGGGCTTCATACACACACACACACACACACACACACACACACACACACACACACACCCCAGAGCAGAAAGAATGAGAAAGAGAATCTTTTCCAAAGTCAGTCTTTTAGTCTCCTAAGTTGTAAGAAAATAAAATTCAGCTCATTAAAGTGATCCAGTTGGAGTGTTTGCTTTATAAGAAGTCACACTAACACTGAAAAATTTCTGGAAGTACCATATAAGCAGGAGCCAATGGTAATGAAGGAGAAAGGAGAAGCTTCATTGAAGGCACTGGCAAAAAAGTAAAGCTTCAGGAATATAGCACACCAATCAGCTTGTTTCAGTTAACAGATGCAGCCGTGGATGTGCTCATCAGTATATGCCAGCAAATTTGGAGGACAACTGTTTGGTCAATGGATTAGAAGAGGTCCATATTTGTTCCCATTTCTGAGGAAAGTGATCCAACAGATTGTTAAAACTATCAAGCAATATCATTAATATTGCATGCAAGCAAAATACTGCTGAAGGTCATTACAAAAAATGCTAGAACTATAGATAGGGAACTTCCAGAAGTTTCAGCAGGATTTAGAAGAGATTGTGGCACCAAGGATATCATTGTTGATATCAGATGGATCCTGGCTGAAAGTAAAGAATTCAGAAAAATGTCTATTTATGCTTTATTGACTATGTAAGGCATTTGACTGAGTGAATCATAACTAGTTATGACTAATATTGAGAAGACTGGAAACCCCACAGCATTAATTGTGCTTATGTGAAACCTATACTAGAGAAGGAGGCTGTTGTATGAACAGAGCAAGGGCACACTACATGGTTTTAAATTAGAAAGGGAGTGTGTGATGGTTATATTCTCTCTCCATACTTATTCAATATGTGTGCTAAACAAATTATTCGAGAAGCTGTACTCTATGAAGAGTAATGTGGAATCAGAATTGGAAGGAGACTCATCAATAATCTGCATTACGCAGATGACACAACCTTGCTAAAAGTGAGGACCTGGAGCACTTGATGAAGAAGATCAAAGAATACAGCCTGCAATATGGATTGCATCTCAATTTCAAGAAAAAAAATTACGACATATGGAGAAAAGATTGAAACTGTCAATGATGTTTTCTTACATGGATCCACAATTAGTGTCCTTGGTACCAGCAGTCAGGAAATTAGGAGATGTATTGAACTGGAAAGCCTGCAGTTAGGTACTTCTCCAAATTAATTAGGAACAATGATGTCAGTAAAAGGACTGAGGTGCATCTGATTCAGGCCATGGTCTTTCTGGTCATTTTCTATGAATTTGAGAGCTAGATAGTGAATAAGGATGACAGAGGAAGAATTGATTCCTTAGAGCTGTGGTACTGGAGAAGAAGCTGAACATCCCATGGACTGCCAAAGGAGCAAACATAGGCAGAGTGCAGGCAGAGTGCTCTTTGAAGGCAAAGATGATGAGGCTTCACCTCACATACTTCAGGCATGTTGCTAGAAGGGACTATTCTTGGAGAGAGACATGATGCTCAGAAATATAGAGGGTAGGTGAAGGAAAGAAAGACCCTCAACCAGGTGTATTGACATTGTGACTGCTGCAATGGGCTCTAATGTGTCAGGAAGTGTGAGGATGGCACAAAATAGGACAGGGTTCAGATCTGTTCAGAGGGTCACCATGAGTCATACTCATCTCGACAGCACCAAACAATAACAATAAGCTCAAATGATCTAGTGGCATAGTTTGTATTGTGATAAATATTTTAAAATGTCAGGAGTTTCTAGTGATTCAAATCTATATGTGGCTCCTTACACAAAAAAGAACTCATCATCTCCCACTAAGATTTATAGTTTCAGAAACCCAGTAGAAGTGGGGTCCCTATGACTTGGAATCAACTTGTCAGCAGTGAATGAGTAAGTGAAGAAACTATTAAGACATCATGTGATCTACTTTAAATGCACTCTACTCCACTTCATTACATGCAGCCTTTTCTCATAATTGCTAATACAGAGAAGACTGTACAAGATGATAGAATGAGTTAAAAATTAATAATCAATTTACACTTCTTTACCACTTTTTCATATACTGAGCATTCTGTCTACACAGGATAAAAAAAAAAACCGTGACCCAGAATCTTCAACAGAATAATACTATAAAGTTGTCACTCAATTTATTGTGGAAATATTTCCCAACATTTTTATGAGGTTAGTTTGGTGTCATCCTCTCTGACAATGTCACCCAGAGCAGTCTACAGCCCAAGCACTATGTCTCTCCATGACATCACTGGTAAAGTGACACAATTTAGCACTATGTAAACATCGTTGTAAGGATATTCAAAATAGTTTGCTGTTTAATTCATCACCTAGGTTATTCTGACAACAATAGGAAAAAAGGCCAAAATAAAATCTGAAGTCTAGTAAAGAAAACGGGTATGGTCTAGGGTTTTGTGAGCTAGTCTGAAACGATATTTCAAAGGATGCCCTTCTCTTAGAATTTGAGTTACAGTCATTCACACTCTTTTTGGAAAATCCAATTCTGCAAAATCCAATTTCCATGTAGAAATCCAATTCTGCCTTTCCTTACTCTGTAACGATGCTTTGTTTTCTGCACTGAGTTTTACAGGAAGCCCAAGAGAAAGGGCATCTTACTTACAATGCAATGCAAACAAAGCTCAAAGTATGCTTTCTGGACTCAGTAAAAAGCCTTTTCACAAGTAGACTTAAGAAAAAAATTACCATTTATAATTTTATGTTATCTAAACAGTTTGAAACAAATTAACATGAAGCATTAAAAGGAAAAACTTTCAAATTATCACTTTGACTCCTGAATACAAAATATAAATGTTCTTAATAAGGCAACATTATTAAATTATTTGAAATTATTTTTTATACTAATTTTCATATGTCACTAGTTGTAAGAAGCTGTGCTGCAATCCTGAAGCCACAGGGTTCAAATCCACCATCTACTCTGCCAGCGAAGGATGAGCTATCTCCCTCAGTTGTCTTAACTGCCTCTGAAAATCCACCAGACGGTCAGCTACAGGTCGGTTCCATGTTGACAGTACACGACAGTAACACACAGGGACTAATCACTGGAAAAATACATCATAATGGGAGTGGTAAAGGATCAGAGAAGGAGAAGAGGGCGCTCAAAAAGATGGATTAGCACAGTGATTGTAACAATGGGCTTGTGCTTATCAATATGACGAGGATGGCACAGGAAAGAGCAGGGTTTACGTTGACTGTTCATAGGGTCACTGCGAGTTGTCAACTAAATGGCACATAATCACAACAATTACGTGATAGGAAATGCACTAAGTGATATTTATGGATATCCCATACTTCAGTAACTACTGAATGTGCTGAGTACTGTTTATGAAATTAACTCCGTTACAAAACCCCAAACCGCTTATAATTTAGTTGATTCTGACTCTATAGAGACCTTCTTGCTTCAGAGTAGAACTGTGCTCCAGAGTGTTCAATGACTGTGATCTTTCAGAAAAGGATGGTCAAAGTTCTTCTGTGTTCTTTGGGGAAGATTCTAAGTGCCAATCTTTCAGTTAGTAGCCCAGTGTCTAACTCTGTGCACCCCCCCAAAGTCTCCATTTCAATATAATTAAACACTGCCTTTGATTGACCAGAATATGAAATCAGATGATTTACTGATTATTCAATAACATTTAGTATTTTGCATAAAAGAAATACTCTTCAAACATACTGATCACATCTTTTCACAAATGAGATTTACCATGACACTGAAGGCAAGGTGCCACTTGGCTGCTTAATCCCCTTTTGCTGAAGAAAGAGGGGGGAAAGATGATTTTGCTGTGAGTGCTCTTCTAGAGATATTTATTCCTGGATCTTTCCTCTCCCCCACTCAGTCATAATGTAACATATTGCACACTGCTTTAACTTGGAACATGCACCAACTACAAAATTCAATTTGGAAAGCCACAAAAATAGACTGAACATATCATGACAAATCAAACATTTTGAAATAACACTGTTGGCAAGGTGGTTTGCACTTAAAATTGAAAATGCTACCGTTTTGTAAGAAGGTGAATTATTTTTTTTCTTGGCAGATTTATTTTAAAGACCATTGAAAGGAAATACTGAGTACTAGAACATAAATGTCTAAAGTAAAATCACCTCTTAAAGGAAATGAAATGTCAAAGAGCAATGACCACAAAATACATATGAGTTTTGAGCTGGCAAAGAGCTCTATCAGAACAACCAGAAGAAATATTACTTATGTATTTAACAACAAGGCAGAAGCAAGTCTTAAGTACAAGAAATAGAAATATAGAATATATTAGTCTGATTTTCTCAGTTAAATCTGAAATGTCAGACCTCAAATTCAACAAAGCTGACTTTTCTTCATAGTTTTGTTTTGAGGCAATTCCAAACACCTCCACTTTGATCCACTGAAAGTGAACACATAACAGTCCCTGAAAATAGCAAAAACATTCGCTTTGCAGGAAGGGGAAAAAAATGCCATGATGTTTGGATTCAGATTCTCTGGTGTAAGTGCTTAGAGATATTAAATGCAATCACTGACAGTCAATCCATAGCCTTTCCTTGGCCTACTATTTACTACTTTATTCATCTTATCAACAACTGTTTATCAAGGACCAAGGCTTCCCCTGCACTAGTTTATGAGTTTACATCAATAGTTATGGCTAGACCAAACATCGGAAGATTAAATTGCTCCCAACTTTTCAATATACATATATAACATATCGAGATACTTACATATTATACATCCACCCAAACACACATAAATATATATCTTTTATAATACAAGGTCTAGCCAGTAGCAAATCTTAACTAGAAGAAGCTTTGGATGATAAACATTGAATGATGTAATGCTCTCCTTCAGAATTGCCTGCTTACAGGTTTTAAATGACAGATAGTGTTTTATGAGATCATTTTGGGAATGGTGGGAATGTGTGAGGAATATAAAGAAGGACTGAGGAATTTATGATGATCTCAAGTGATTCCACTTTTCTGATATAGTTTAGTCTTGGAAATTATACACATAAAAAAAATGCTAAAAGGCAGAGCACTCCTACACTGCAGTGTCCCTTTAATCTGTTGAAATATATGCCTGCAGTTTCCAGCTTCATCATAAATTGATAAGTATGTGCCTAGAAGGTTCAAGCACAGTGAAGTTTATGCAATTGACTTCAGTTATTCAATCCAATGCAGCAGCATCAACGAGTATCTGCCAGAGAGCCAAGAGAGGCAGTGAAACCTGGATTGCAGGTAATTGACTATATCAAAAACAAAGAGGGCAAAATGTGAAGTAAAAAGGCAACAATGAAATACAACTCTTGTGATTCAAGTTTGCAATTGTCCTATTAATTTACTTATTGTTCTAAAATTTTCAAGTTCCTTTTATTTCCAAATGCCGTGATGCACACTTTGTTCTGTATTATGTTCTGAGGGCACTCTGGTGGCAGACTCCTTTATAAAGCTCCACTGATCACCCAAAGGCCAGCTTCTCTGGTGATTTATATGCACCAACTGTTCCAAGGGAGAAGGATGGGTGGTCTCCTCCCATTTATAGCCTCAGAAACCAAACGAAGAGTTGCTATGAATCAGAATTGATTCAATGATACTAAGTATTATGTTTTGAGGGAGGATAAGTCTCTAATTACCCTCTGGCCTAAATTTATTCTACTCCCATAACCAGGCCACTGTAAGAAGCACTTTGATGCTCTCCTTAGGATAATCTCTATTTTGTTCTCTCTCTCTCGCTCTTTCTCTCTCTTGTGTGTCTGTCTCACCTTCTGTGTCTGTGTCTGTGTGTGTAAGTTCAAACAAAAATTCTTCTAGAAATACTTTTATTCAATTCTGAAGGCTCATGCTAAGAGTTTATGGTAAGATTTCCCTTTCTTTCCCTTACTACCATAATCCATCATCTAAATTCAAAAGAGAAACTCTTATTGAGGAGTCTTTTTCTCAATGGATTAAAATATAGCTGGCAATATAGAACTTAATAATTTTAGGAAGACCCATTATTACTCTAAAATCACAATTTAAAAAAATAAATAAATAAAACCATTCCAAAAGTCTTGGTGGTATAATAGTTAAGCTCTCAGCCAAAGATCAGCAGTTGAAACCTGAACGTTATCCTTACGAGAATAATGAGACAGTATGTAACCGTAGATCACAGTCTTGGAAACCTTACGGGTCAGGTCCAGTCTGTATTTGGAATGACTGTGAGCCAAAATCCCATGAATAGCAATTAGATATGATTAAATACAGATTGATTCTCCAAGCAAACATAATCACTCTTTAGTGACTGACAGATTCGTGGTAAATGCATTCCTCTGACCAGGATTGTGCGAGAAATCTGCCCTACTTTTAAAAGTGTGGTTTTAGAAGGAATTCTTAGAGAAAGAAAATTTACACTGAACTAACTAAATAGAACAACTGTGATAACTTTCTCTATGAAATTTTAAAGAAATATATTAATCCTAAATAAATAACTTTATTGTTGTTAATAGAGTTTAAGTCAAGCCCATCTAATGGCATCCCCTGACCAAAAGAACCAAGGGGCCCCCAGACTGAGGTGTCCCTCACCAGGATGCACTGTATTGTGACCCATAGGGTTTTCATTGACTGATTTTCAGAAACACATCAATAAGTCTTTACTCCTAGTTTATATGTTGTTGTTGTTAAGTGTCTTCGAGTTGAAACACCCAGAAACCTGTTGTTTAACTATCTAAGTTTACAGAGGAAAACTATTTTGAAAGTGGTGCCACTCCTGCTTCAAAGCTTGTTTTAATCTGGGAACTCCAGAAAACACTGCTCACCATTAGTAACTATTATCCCATTTGACACATCAGTGTCACAGTGTTTGTTGTTGTTGTTATGTGCCGTTGAGTCACCTGCGACTTAGCAACCCTATGTACAACAGCCCTAAACCCTGCTCTGTCCTATGCCAATCACACTGCCTCTTATACATCCATCCTGATTACTCCAGTCACTGAATCAATCCACCTCATAGAGGGTCTTCCCCTCCTACGCCGTCCCTCCACCCTACCAAGCATAATGTCCCTCTCCAAGGACTGGTCCCTCCTTACAACATGTCCAAAGTATGTCAGACGAAGCCTCAGAATCTTTGCCTCCAAGGAGCAGCCTGGTTTAACCCTCTCAAGGATGAATCTGTTTGTTTTCTTGGCAGTCCCTGGTGCACTCAATACTCTTCTCCAGCACCACAGCTCAAAAGCATCAATTCTTCTATCCTCCCTAGTCATTGTCCAACTCTCTGATGCATAGTGTTTAGCATCACAGTAACCATGAGTTAAAGTAACCATGTCTGTAAAGCAAAGTGACACAAAAATGCTACATCACTTAGAAGATTGTTTGACCAAAAATAAAATCCAAGCCTGAGGGCTGCATACCTGAGGATCCAACTGCCTTTATTAAGAAAAGGCCCATTCCAATCAGCTCACACCCAATTGTGAGAAAATCGAAAACAAAACAAAAGAACCACCAACAAAACAAGCAAACAGCCCACAACCAAGCCTCAACCAAAACACAAACACACCTATTGAATCCAACTGCTCTCATCTTCCCAAACTGCATACAGCCCCAAACTGATGACCAACTGCCTTTTTAAATACAAGGTTAATCCAAACAGCTCGCACTCAATTAAACATTACTGTTGTTTGGAAAGTGGTATGGATGGTCCTCAATGAGATGGGTTGACATAGTGACTGTAAGAACAGACTCTGGTAAAGAGCTGATGGAGAGGGTGACACAGGACTGGTTAATGCTTTGTTCTATTGTACACAGGGCTGCCAAGAGTCAGAGCTGACTTGGTAGCTCTTAAGAACGAGATATTAAATTCAACACACTGACATCAAGCTGAGGTCAACTCACACAGATCCTGTGGGACAGAGTAGAACTATCTCATTGGGTTCCTGAGGCTGTAACTCTCTGAGCAGAACATCTCCTCTTTTTCTGCACAATGGCTAGTGAATTTGAGGCATCAAACTTTCAGTTAGCAGGCCAACACTTAATAATCCACTAAATCATCAGAGCTTCTTCTACGGTGCTGTTGTGCTGTTGTTGTTATATACCATGGGAACCAATCCAAAACTGGTCCTCCAGGAGATTTACAGATGCAGTAAATTGCATGGGAGCAGACTCCCCATCTTTTTTCCACAAAAAAGTGGATTCAAACCAAGTGACTTTGGGTTGATATAAAAATTCCGTAACAATAGGTCACCAGAGAGCCCTCTATAGACTATTGATGGTTTTGTGTACCAGTAAGTTAGAACTGACCCATAGTTGACCCTCCAGAGGGCTTTCCAAAGCAGTACATTGCACAAGAGGAGATTATTCATTTTTCTCCCATGGAGCAGCTGGTGGATGGATTAGAATAATGTGTCTTATAGGACATTTAAATATAAATAAATTCAGACAGTAAGTATAAAGGGGGGGAAATGGATAGAATATGCCTTCATAAGAGAGAATATCTGGGGCAAAATAAAGAATATAAAATATTCATTAACATGATCAGGGCTCTTAAAAAGAAAAGGACAAGTAAAAAAGGCCAATTTCAGAGTTAGAAAATTGCATTTCAAAATTTAGCCTAGCATTTCTAGCTGTATGAATTCACACAGGTTTTACAATCTCTCTTGGACTCACATTTCTCTAAATGATGCAATTATAAGCATCCACCTCATGAGGGAGAATTAGGTAAAATGGAGAACCTGTGTCAGGAAAAAGTGGGATGTAGAAGAATTCAGGGAGGAAAATGAAGTCTTATCTGTGCATTTAAACACTATGTTGCTATTGTTGTTATGTGACGTTGAGTTGCCTGTGACCCATATTAACCCTATGTACAATAATTCTGAAGCCTGTCCTATGCTTAGCCAGTTTTACTGTGTCTGACACACCTGCCCCCATTTCCCAGTAACTATGTCAATCCATCTCATTCAAGGTCTTCCTCTCCTGCACTCTTCCTCCACCCTTCCAAGCATTATGTTCTTCTCCAAGGATTAGTCACTCCTGGCTACATGCCCAAAGTATGTAAGATGGAGTTTCAAAACCAAAAAACAACTTGGTTTCACTTTCTCCAGAAGAGACTTGTTTGTTCTCTTGGCAGTCCATGATATGCTCAATACTCTTCTCCCAGCACCACAACTCAAAGGCATCAATTTTTCATCTGTCATTCTTAGTCACTGTCCAGTTTTCTGATGCAAGGTAAGTAATTGTGAAGACCATGGCCTAAACCAGGCACATCTCTCTAGACTGACATGGTTGCTCTTTAGCATTCTGGAGAGGTCCTGACAGTAGATTTTTCTAATGTAATTTGTCTTTTCATTTCCTGACAGCTGGTGCCAAGAGTGTTGCTTTTAGAACTGAGCAAGCTGAAATTGTTAACAACTTCAATTTCTTCTGCATCTATCATGGTACTGCCAATTGGCCCATTGGTGAGAATTTTTGTCTTCTTTATATTGAGCTTCAATCCAGATTGAAGATTATAGTCCTTGACTTTCTGCAGCAAATGCTTCGGGCCCTCCTCAGTTTCATCAAGCAAGATTGTGTCATCCATATAATGTAGGTTGTTGATGAGTCTTCGTCCAATCCTGATGCCACATTCCTACTCACAAAGTACAGCTTCCCAAATGATCTGTTCTGCATACAGATTAAAAAGGTATGGAGATAGGATACATTGCTGACACATTCCTTTTATAATTTGGCACCATGTACTGTTTTGTTGCTCTGCTCTTGGGACTGCTTCCTGGTCCAAGTATAGGTTTTGCATGAGCACAATCACATATTACTTTAACACTGTAGCCTTCCAAAATCCATTTTGGAGCACCCTACCTGGCTGGCTGGCATCTCAATGGTGGTCTCATCTTAATGGCAGTCAGGTAAGGGAAGTTTCTGGGGTCCTTTTTGTTGTGTGTTACTGCTCTTTCCCCCCTCAAAAGTGGGTGGTTCTTGAGCCTTAGACTAAGGGTAGAGGCGGAGCCCTGCTCGAGGCTGTGGCTTTAAAATCTTGTAGGATTTTATTAATTTATTAATTTTAGGAGAATATTCTTTAAAAGACACAGCAATCATTTGTGTGTTTGCCGAACTGAACAACTTGGAGTTGCTGTGATGCTGAACACTATTCCATAGTTGGGCTAAAAGTACCATAATGGTTACCCACTATGGACAATGGTTGGATGAGCTTCTATATTGATTCATGTTGGGAAGTAGGAGTGGTATCCACTTTCTAAACTAGATGCCACTGGAAACTCTACAAATTCTCTCATAAATATACAGAAATAATGTTAATTATAGAACAGAGTTCAGGATTTTTTGCAAAGTTTACTCTGAGTCATATTTGACTCAACAATACTTAACACTGCTAAATGAGACTAGTGCTATTCTATCTGGAAGAACATTCTTCCACTTTGCACATCACTCTTTGTCAATGTGCTATATGAGGTAAACTGGGTTTGCTGTGATGTTGACCCTGGTGCCATGGGGATATCAAATACCAGAATGGCTTCCCAATATGGACAGTGTTTGGTGGAGCTCCCAGTTGTAAAACATGTTGGGAAGCAGGAGTGGCATCCACTTTCTAAACCACATGCCTCTGGAAGCTCTATGAACTTGAAGAAACGATAGCTGTGGAAAGGCTTTTGTTCATAGAGTCACTCAACAACAACAACAATTACCTGTATAAATTATTTAATAAATAATCTAAATATTACACATTTAAAACTACTAAAACGTTAGTCTTAACAAATTTAAAGTTCCAACAATAATCCATTGGCCATAGTGAGGGCAAAGTTAGGTCTGTTTTTTCCAGTGTTAATCCTTACGTTCTTCTCTTTCTCTAAATCCCACCCTCCACTCTTTAAACAGCTCTGCCTTCTCACATTTGAGGAGAGGAGGCGGATGTGAGGATCATTTCCAAGTCTTATTTAAGTATCATCACTGAAATTCAAATACAGGTGCTTTCTCTTAGGCTTGTTTTCTGAGTTATACAAAGATCACCATACTCGAACCTGGAATTCTCCCACTACCCTATTCCTTGGCAGGGGGGGGGAACAAAATCTCTCCTAGACCTCTCAGAACTCCTACTCAACTCTTGCACATTCGTACAGTTCTTTTTCCTGCTTAGGATCACCACACCCATTGAAGGCATATGGATTTGGAAACATATGCCTTTTGCTCAGGAACTACTCTTCCCAAAGAGTAATACTTTGGTCATCAAAGATAGGGATATACTTTTACATCTGATCTTAAAAAAAAATCTACCATGTATAAATTCATTTGAGATGTCTATCTATCTATCTATCTATCTATCTACCTATCTATCATCTATCTATCTATCATCTAACTATCTATCATCTATCTATCTCTCTATCTTTGAAAGGGTGCATACTTTAAGATGTTTTACTTGATCAGAAACCTCAGTAAGCAATAAGCAGCATAATTAAACTGCATACTATATATATATATATATATATACACACATATATATAATGTGTCATGTCCTATTCATTTGAAGTGATTAACTTTAACTCAAGAGTGGCATATTCAACACAACTATGTAAGAGGAGCCATGAAATCAAGTGAAAGCAATAACGAAGACCAATTAACAACATAAGATATTATTGTAAGTTTAAGAAAAAGAATAAATTACATTGGTGCCTGCTATTCATGTTCTCTAGTAATATAGTTGTTAGAGTAACATTTACTAAATTTAAAATTTGTTCTCTATACATCACTGGTGCAAAATAAATACAGTAAAGTGTATGTATAGTTCTCTAGATCATTTTGAATAATTTGGTCAACCTATCTTGAAAGTTGTTCTATTTTTGAACTTCCATTAAAAGAGCATCACATATCTATTTAATTGTCATAAGAGTCAAGGTCATGATTCTCAGTGAAAATCATATTTAGGAAACAAATATGATGACTGACTTCTTTTTTTTTCTAGATATATTTCATTATTTATAAGCCAGACTTTGTGGAACTTGATTGTTGTGTACATGTCAAGCATAATAAAGCAAAATTAATAACAATGGGGAAACTGGGTCACATTGTTACATATTTTATATTTCTTTACTTTCCCCAATGCTGTTTCTCTAATACCCGTAGTGTTTCATCACATCCTCTTTAAGTATTCTTTTAATATCTGCCTTTATATTTGAATGCGCTAAATATTTACTATTCAGGTGCTTTAGTATTAAAAATACACATATATGTCTGTAGCAAATGTCAATGTACATTTCAGATTCCAGTTGTCAATTTGCAATCTCTAGCTCAAAATATATATCCATTATGTTAAATACAGAGAAAGAGAAAATGACATTTAAAGCCTCTATATTTTGTGGTTATCTCATAATTTTGTCATGGAGGGTTAATGTTCTAATGCTGTTGTTGTTATGTGCCTTCGAGTTGCTTGCAACTCATAGCGATCCTGTCTACAACAGCCCTAAACCCTGTTCTTTCCTGTGCTAATCTTACTGTCTCCAACATACCCACCTCAATTACCGCAGTCAATGAATCAAACCTCCTCATAGAGGGTCTTCTCCTGTGCTGTCCCTCCACCCTCCTAAGCATGATGTCCCTCTCTAAGGACAGGTCTCTCCTTGCAACATGTTGCAAAGACAGTCAGATGAAGCCTCAGAATCCTTGCCTCCAAGGAGCAACCCGGTTTAACCCTCTCCAGGGTGAACCTGTTTGTTTTCATAGCAGTCCATGGTACCTTCAATACTCTTCTCCAGCACTACAGATAAAAGGCATGTATTTTTCTATGCTCTCTAGTCATTGTCCAACTCTCTGACACATAGCAAGTGATGGCAAAGACCCTGGCTTGTATCAGGTTCATCTTAGTCTCCAGAGTGACACCATTGCGCTTCAGTACCTTGAAGAAGTCCCTAAGAGCAGACTTTCTCATCGCAATATGTCTTTTAATTTTCTCGCTGCTGGTGCCAAGGGTGTTGATTGTGAAGCCAAGCAAACTAATGCTGTGAAAAATCTCAATCTCTTCACCATCCAATAAGCGAAAAATATCTAATATTGGAATAATACTTTGCATGCTTTTAAGCACTTTTGAATTCAATGCCCCATAACAAGTATGGACACCTACACATATTCTCTTGTTACTTTAAGAATGCACTATGTAGAGTTAGCATTTGCCAAACAATGGTCATTCCAGATCTCAATTTTCCTTTACTTTCTAATAAAAGCTACTATAAGGCAATTTACAGATTCCTAGATAAAGTAAACATGTTTATAATTTTCTTCATATGAAAGCTCCATGATATTCTAACAAACAAAGTAATTTCAAAAGCACTATGGGTTTAATTTCCCCTGTGGTCATTGTCTTATACATTTTTTACTTAGCCTTATTACTATTGGACCCTAGGTACACGGTAACTTCTGGAGTTGTGAGTTAAAAAACAATCTGATACACAAAGATCCTTGCTTTTCGCTCCTTGCAATATTTTATAACTAAGACAAACATGAAGAGCCCTGGTGGCACAAGGTGTTTATGTGATGGTGGTTTGAAGCCACTAGCTACTCTATGGGAGAAAGATGAGCAGAGAGCAAAATCTTTCCACACTGATTTATTGCCTCTGAAGCCAGATGCAATATTGCTACAAGTCAGAGGCACCTTGACAGCAGTGGAGTTGATTATGAAAAATATCAGTCCTCAAATCTCTGTGTCTGCAACAAATTAGAGGTTATGGAATGAAAATAATTCATCCGGTAATAGCAAAAATGTGTGATAGGGAAAACCTATACTAGCAAATGTTAACTTCCCTGTCGACAGATTTTCAAATCTCTGGTAAATGTTCCCTTAGCCCTTTAGAGTGAGAGTTATAAAAAACATTGAGAAAGAGTAATAATGCAGATTTTCTGAAACTCTTAGCTCTGCACTGAATAGAACTTTTTTTGTTGCGTATAACCTCATTTTTCATGCAGCATGCTGCCACGCTTCTTGAAAACCAGCCTTTCAACTCTCTTGGCTCAGTAGTTCTCACACTTGCGCTGGTAGACCACACTTCAAACTCACATGCTGATTGATGATTTTTTAATTCATCTTTTCAAAGTCCGAATCTAACTAATAGGATCAAACACAAATCTATCTCAAATTAGTATCCAAAAATAAGAACAGTTTGTGACTGTGTGAAGCACATGTCAGTAGTAAGTGCTATTAGTGATCTCCAATTGTGCCATCAATATCTGATTACAAGATCACTGCCTGCTAGTACACAAGCAGTAATAAGTGTCACAGGACAAGAGAGCAGGATGATAAAACACTCATTTAGGCACCAGAAAATTCTATATACTATATTACCAATATTATTTTTTTTTCAAATGAGAAGACTGACTGCTACTTTTTTAGCTTCTTGTAAAGAACATCAACTCAAATTCTGTGATAGTGACAGTATGTTGTATACACTGGAGAACAGGCTCAGCTCATTACTTAACTGGTAAGCCGTTCCAATCCTTCAAAAGGCAAAAGGACTAATTTGCAATACTTACTGCTAGTTTCCTCTTGATACAGTATTCTCAATATTCTATGTCTTCTAATTGAATGATCCATGTAAATTATACTAATCGGCCATCACCTAATGTATTAATAAAGAATATAGATAGAAGTATAATAGGTCTTGCTAAAAATTTGGCTTCCATAGACTATTGTCTTTCATTTGATCCAGCTGCCCTGTGGGCAGGCAGCCTGTCTATGCCATCAACAGATGTGTGAGCCATTTCTTCCTCATGGGGCATGCTAACCAAACCTCAAAGGAATTGGCTAGTTTCACCACTAAATTGAACAGACTGAGGGGCAGATTTTGAGAATCTTTGCACCAGCAAAGACGAAGCAGAGAATTTAGTGTTACATGGAAGCCAGAGGTTCTTGTGATAAAGATAACTTGAGAAGGTGCCTAGTTTATCTTCTGTAGGTTGAGAAGCTGTCTGACAAATAGAGAAAGAGAGTATCTTGTCATTAATCTGGCTTGGGACTACTATTTGCTGAGCCTGGACTTTCACTATGTGATATCTTTTGCTTCCACCCACCACCCTGTGATCTCTTTCCCTAGTAAGCATCACAACTGTGAGTAAAAAGAGATTCTGTAAAATGTAAATGGTCTTTTGCTATGACTCTCTGACCCTGTAATTATTAGAAGTAGGTGAAGTAGAGTTGATTCCATGACCCTTACAGGGATCATTTATACACTATGGATGTTGTTGATGGGGACAATTCCCTTTGTGGAGTTAATACAGGCTGGACTTGGCTAGCCAATGGTGCCTTCTCTCTTGTTACTGCGTTGTTTCTCACTTTCTAAGGCTTATCCCTTTTCTTTTATTTAAAAAAAAATATGTTTTTATAATGGTTTACTTACAAAGTTTCAGTGTTTTCCACACTGGATATTTCCTCTTTCCTTTACCCACTCCTACCTCCACCCATCAAATTGTGTGACCCTGTGATTAAGCACCCCTACCTTGGATCCTCATACATATTCTACAATAATGGTCTTACACAGTGTTTTGTCTTTATGAGGCTAAGTTAGTTCACTCAGCATAATGCCCTCCAGTCCCTCTCAAGGTAGGTAGTAATTTACAAAATCATTGCTCCTTTGTGTTGCATAGTATTCCATTGTGTAAATGCACCATAATTTCTCAATCCATTCCATTGTGATTGGATATTTGGGCTGTTTCCATGTACTTGTTATGGTGAATAATGCTGCTATGAACATGGTGTACAAGTTTCCATTTGTGCTTCAATTCTCATTTTCTCAGGGTATATTCCAAGCAGTAGAATATCTGGGTCATGTGGAATTTCTATATTCGGCTTTGAGGAAGCACCAAATTGCCTTTCAGAGTTGTACGATTTTATAATATCCCATCAACCATGTATAAGAGTTCCTACTTGCCACATCCTCTCTAATATTTATTACTTTATGCCCTGCTAAACTTTGCCACTGCTACTGGGGTAAGATATCTCATTGTAGTTTTGATTTGCATCCCTCTTATTGACAGTGATTTGGAACATTTCTTCATGTGTCTGTTGGCCATCTGAATGTCCTCTGTGAAAAGTTTTTTCATGTGTCTTGCCCATTTATCAATCTTTTTTTTCTGGAGGCCCAGAAATATTCTATAAACTTTCATTAAGAAACCCTTGACTAAGATAATATTTCCAAATGTTTCTTCCCACTAAGCATATTTTCTTTTCACTCTGTCAGAAAAAGTTTTTGATGAGCACAGAGATTTAATCTTTAGAAGGTCCCATTCTTCAATTTTATCCTTTTCAGATAGTGCATTTCTGACTGTGAGACACAATAAAAGACCTAAATAAATGGAAAAAATCTTTCCTGTTCATGGATAGGAAGACTCAATATTGTGAAAATAACAATCCTACCAAAAGCAATCTACATGTTTAACACAATCCCAATACAGACAACCAATTTATTTTTCAAGGAGATCAAAATATAAATTGTTAAGCTTGACCCCGAATAAGCAAAGCACTTCTGAAAAACATGGCACTTCCTGACTTCAAAACTTACTACACAGTAATAAATGTTGGAGTGGATGTGGTGAGATAGGAACTTATATATTGTTGGTGGGATTGTAAAAGTATACAGCCACTCTGGAAGACAGTTTGGCACTTCCTCAAAAAGCTGGATATTGAAATTCCTTATGACCCAGCCATTCCACTGCTTGGAATATACCCTAAGAAAATGAGAACTAATGCACAGACAGAGACTTTTATACCAATGTTCATCGCAGCTTTATTTACCATAGCAAGAGCATGGAAACAGCCCAAATACCCAGCCTCAATGGAATGGATTGAGAAATTATGGTACATTTACACAATCAAATACTATGCAGAATGAAGGAGCAATGGTTTTAAAAATTACTACCTAACATGGGAGGGACTGAAGAAGGTTATGCTAAGTGAACTAATACAATTCATAAGGACAAATACTGGTATTAATAGTGCTTGTATAAGACCATTATTGTAAAATGAGTATGAGGATCCAAGGAGGGGAAAGGGATGCTTCATATAATTTTATGGGTGGAGGGAGGGATCGCTAAACGAAAGGGGAAAGATCTGGTGTGAAAAAAACATGTATACAAATTTCATAAACTTTATTAGTAAACCGGTATAAAATTTAAAAAAGATCATTAAAGACAAACAAAGCAAAACCAAAACAGCATCGTACTGATACAATGACAAGCACATAGAACAATGAACAGAATGGAGAACCCAGGCATCAACCCCTCTATCTATGGTCAACTGATAATTGACAAGGAAATAAATAATACCTATCAAATGGAGAAATGACAACCTCTTCAACAAATGGTTTTGGCAAAAATGGGCTGCTGCACGCAGAAAGCTGAAATAGGATCCACATCTCACATCATATACAAAAATCAACCCAAGATGGACCAGAGACCTGGGAGTAAGCACCAAAACATAAAGCTCATCAGAGATAAACTGAGATCAAGCTTAGAAGGCCTAAGCTACAGGTGATTCATTTTCTGCATCCTAAATATTGGTTGCCTTCAAAATTCTGCCACAGCAATATTTTCAAGCCACTTTTTTTCACATTATGACTGAGTGAAACTTCTCAAAGCGTATTAGTTTTTATTATCATTCATGTACATTTTATTCCATAACAGCAATTATGATACACACAATGTCTGATCACTGGCTCATTCCTTTCTTCTCTCCACCCATATTAATAAGAGTTTAGTATCTATTAATTTTCTATTCTCCTTTCCTCTCCCTAGTAACCATATTAGAATGGCACTCTCTATATGTAAACCTTTCTCTAACTTTTTATAACAGAAGCCTTATACCTATTTGTCCTTTTATAAATGACTTGCTCAACTTAGCATAAAATTCTCTAGGCTCATCCAGGTTATACAGCATTTCCCAAGTTCATTGATTGTTTTTCAATGCTGTATTGTGTCAACGTGACAAGTTTCACATATTTCCTTGATAAGATTAGCCATTCTCAAGGTACAACATATTATGCTCATGTGACACCTATATTTGGACAAGGAGGCAGTTAAGAACAGAGCAAGTGTTTCACTGCATGGTTCAAAATCAGAAAAGGAGTACTTCAGGGATATTCCTGTCTTTATACCTTTCAATCCATACACAGACCAGATCATTTGAGAAGCTTGACTTTATGAGGAGGAATGTGGCAGGCATCAGGGTTGGAGGAAGAATCATCAACAACCTGCTTTACGAAGATGACACAACCTTACTTGCTGAAACTGAAGAGGTATTGAAGCATTTGCTGTGGAGGGTCAAGAGTTGTGGTCTGCAATATGAAGTGAAGATCAACATCAAGAAAATGAAGATTCTTAACCACCGGGCCAATTGGCAGCATAACAATAGAAGAGAAGAGATTGAGATGGTTAACAGCTTCAGCTTTCTCGGTTTCACAATCAACTTTCTTGGCATAAGCAGTCAGGAATTAAAAAGATGAATTGCAGTAGGAAAATCTGCTGTCAGGGACCTCTCCAGAGTGCTGAAGAGCAAGGATGTAAGGCTAGAGACTAAGGAGCACCGGCTCCAGGCCATGGTATTCACAACTGCTTGCTATGCTTCAAAGAGCCGGACATTGGCAAAGGATGACAGAAGTTGTGGTGCCTTTGACAGTGACAAAGGATGGCAGAAGTTGTAGTGCCTCTGAGTTGTGGTGCTCAAAAAGAGTGCTGAACATACAATTGATGGCCAAGAGAACTAACAGGTCTTTTTCTTGAGAGGGTGAAACCGAGCTGCTCTTTGGAGGCAGGGATTTTGTCTCATGTATTTTGGGCATGTAGACAGGAGAGACCAGTCTTTGGAGAAGGATATCATGCTTGGAGTGGAGGAAGGTCAGTGTGTGAAAGAAAGACCCCAGATGAGATGGACTGACAAAATAACAGGGGTAGTGAAAGTAGTGACATTGGCTCAGGATAGAACAGGGTTCAGAGCTATAGTTCATAGGGTCGCTAGGAGTCGTAGTCAAGTCAATGGCACAAAACAACAACAACAACAGATCCCTTTTGGGAAAAAAGTAATATGCCTGTTATCAAAGAGCTAATGATCAATTATT
>NW_006399760.1:27357906-27383536 GCF_000299155.1 Elephantulus edwardii | reverse complement strand
GCAATGAGGGTTGCAGAGTGGATTATATTTGGGGGTCGGGGGTGGGGTTTGGGGAGGTGCGGGGATTGTGTAGCAATGAGGGAGTTTTTCTTTTGCTTTTAAAGGAGAGGAGCAAACGGGGGGGAGGGGTTTGTGCGGGGAGAAGGGTGCAACAATGAATATATGGAATTCCAAAGTCTCTGTAGATGTTCATTGAAATTAAAAATAAACAAACTAATTTAAAAGAAAAAAATAAAGAAACAGAGATAAAGAAACAAAAAAAAGTAAATCTTGTACAATATTGCATATGAGGGTAAAATAATTGTCCTAGATACAGAGAGAGATTGAAGATATTGAATTCTTATTAGAGGAAAAAGACTTTGATATGGGGAAAATGTACGAATGCACAGATCACTGGGGCTAGTTCAAGAAATTTTACAGATATATATATTAAATAGTGGATAAGAACTGTTAGGTTTTATTTATATTTAATCAATTAGATATGGCCTTTCTTATATTAACTGCTCACTGGTAATGAGCCTTATGGAAAGTATAGAGACCACAAAGAAAGAAGGGTGGACTCTAATGCTTGGAGCCATTGCATTTACACTTGACTATTAGTCTCTTATAGTTTCCAAAGTTCACTGTTGTGCAGGGAGAGAGAGAGGTTAATGGAAAGAGAGCTCACGTAAAATGTGAGTCCTAGGTTCCCAGAAACTCATGCTTCCATGTGCAATGTATTCTTTAACTCTGAGATTCTACAGACACCTTCTAAAATTTCAGCACGTATAAGATTTAAATTTGGCATTAAAAATTAGAAGAACATAAATAATTTTCATTGAGTTTCTTGTACAGAAACACTGTCTCTTTTAGTTAGGAAGGAAGAGTACAAGGTGACCTGGATTCAAATTTGACTCAAGTAACTGTGTTACCGTGGGCAAGTTATCCAATCTCTTTTTTTCCTCAGCCTGCCATCTTTCAAATGAGAGTGATTACAATTCCTACTTTACAGAGTTTTGACAGAGCTTTAACAATCCAATATCTGCAGAGCATATAAAAACAGTGCTTTGGTAGTAGATGTCATAGATGTCCTCGCCTCATTATAACAAGGTAAAACACTACACTATGTTTTTTTGTCTCAAACACATTCTGAGAAAAATCAATATTCTACCAAACAAGCAATAGATTTTGAACATCACTTATAAAAATCCCCAAATCATGCAAAACGTACTGGGGATGCAGACAAGGTTTAAAAAAAAAAAATTCCCTACTCTGACTACACTATTAAAGTCCAAAACACTCTTACCCCGCCCCCCGATTCCTTCTCTAGGGGTTTCTTCACAAAAACATATAAGAAAACACTCTCTTGTTTTCCATGGACTGCTAAGAGAAAACCAGTAGCCTGTTGAAACCAGGCTACTCCTTGAAGGTAAGGATTTTAATGCTTTGTCTCACATACTTTGGGCATGTTGCCCAGAGGGACCAGTCCTTGGGACATCATGCTTGAAAAGGTGGAGGGTCAGTGCAAGAGAGGAAGACCCTGGATGAGATGGATTGGCTCAGTGACTGGGGTGACGGAGCTAGGTGTATCAGAGACAAATTAAATTGGCTCAGGATAGAGCAGGGTTTAAAGCTGTTGTATGTAGGGTTGCTATGAGTTGCAAGTGGCTTGACTGCACATAACAACAACAACAACAACATTACCACTCTTTTACATATTGGAAAATGAGACATAAAATGGAGGAGAAACTTTTCCAGAATAACATTGGCTAGTAGATGAACTAAGTTTAATTCAAGGGCTGTAGCTCCATAGGTCTTTCAATTACTACGATGCTTCTTTAAACTGTCCTCTCCAATTACATGTCTCCATAGTTACCGTGCCTGTGAGCTAGACAAAGGTCTAAAAATATGGAGAGTCATAATTTTACTCACTTCAATATCAGTGGCAGGGAAAATGATCACAAGAATAATGTAAAAGGCTTCAAATCCACCAGATGCTCTGCCGAGGAAGGAGGGACAATCTCCTCCTGTACCAGTCAGATCTGATTTGACGGTACACTCACACAAAAATAATAAAAAATAAAAAAAAAGAATAGCGTAAAAGGCTCAAAGGATTATTGACCCACTAAAACAAGCACAATTCTCTACACTCAATAGGCTGAACCCTTGTCCAGCAGTACAGACTAACTTCACATTTGTTAGACAGGCCTAATTAAAACACTGGAAAAAAGTAACAATTTAAATAATTTACTGAGCTCCCACTAAGTGTAAAATAGGCACAACCAAAGGAAGAACACAGAGGTGCTTCACATAGTATCAGTATCCTTATATACATTCATGTAAAATAAAATGGTGAACAATAGACATAAGATAGACTTATAGTAAATACAATATTGCCTCAGGCAAGTGAGCATCATCCAAATAGTGTGGTTCCCTCCATCCTTAAAAGTCTATTTTTAACTACCAATCATTGATAAAGGAGTTTTAGTGGCACATTGATTAACATGTCATGGTGCTAAACCAAACATCAGATTTTCAAATCCATTAGCTGATCTGAAGGAGAAAAATGATCAGCCTCCTCGCACAAAGCCTTGGAAACCAAGTGGAGGGGTCCTATGATTCAGTACTGACCCCAATGGCAATGAGAACTCACCAATAAGAAGCGCAATCTTGAATGAAATAGAATGTTCCTAGGAGCAAAGATGATGAGACTTCATTGCACATATTTTAGGCAAGCTTTTGCTGGGAAAGGATATCATGCTTGTGAAAGTAGAGGGTCAGTAAAGGGAAGAGGATCCTCAATGAGATTAATTGACTCATGGACTACAAGGAGAAAAAGCACAAAGATTATGAAGACTGCTCTGCTACATGCAGTGTTTCATTCTGCTATACACAGGTTCACCATGAGTCAGGGACAACTTGACAGCACCTAACAACAACCATCAGCCACAACAGTCAAGAAAAAAAAAAGTCAGTTAGAAACCAAGATCTTGCCTGTTACTGGATTCTCCTATAATTTCAGCAATGAAACTATGCATTCTGTAAGTACAAATTTAAGAAAAGACCCCCTAGGGCTGGTCTTGCAAATTTATTTGTGTGGGGTTCTTTTGTGTGCTTTTTGTTTTCAGTTTATATCTATCTAAAAAATAATTAAAGTTCAAAACTGACTTCTTCAGGAAGTTTGTAGTAATATTGGTAATAATATATTACTTGAACATACTACTTGTCATCTTCATATGCATCCTTGAATACAACGTAACAGGGGAAAAGTGATATGTGAATGTGTGTGTGTGTGTGTGTGTGTGTGTGTGTAAGGAGAAACATTCTTGTGCCAGGGTTGAAATAAGATTCTCATTGTTGTTATAGTTGGTTACTATAAACATAAAATCTCAAAATCCAGACACACTGCAGTTGCACCAATTCCAACTCATAGTGACTACATGGGTGAAAAAGAACTACTCGGAGGATTTCCAAGGCTGTAAAATCTCAACAGAAGCAGACTGTCTCATTTTTCTTCACTAGAGGGGCTGGTGAGTTTGAACCACTGACCTTTAGATTAGCAGTTAAGTGTTCTAACCACTCTGCAACCAAAGGTTACCACAAACTTAGTGATTTAAAAGAGCACATTATCATTGTAGAGGTCAGAAGCCTAAAATAGGTCTCACTGGGCTAAAATCAAGGTGTTGGCGGAGCTATATTCCTTTGCAAAGGTTATAGAAAATACGCTCGCTGTCTTTTTTTGGCTTCTAAAGGCTAGTACATTCTTTGATTCATGTTCCCTTTCAAACTTCAAAACTCGTAAGGTTAGTCAAGTCTTTTTCATGTCTCATCACTTTACCACTTTAAATAGGACCACTGTGATTACAATGGATTCATCTAGATAATCCAAAATAATTTCCCTTAATTCCATCTGCTACTTACCCTCTTCCCATTGTCATAAAATATAACACACTCACAGATTCTAGAATCTAGGATGTAGCATTATTCTGTCTACCACAAGGGGATAGTTTTTGAAAGTCTTTGCTTTTCACATATGATTCACAAAAATCCTTTGTTTACAAAAAAGTGAAAGAAGTAGTCTTGAGTAACTGTTCTAAATGCATGAGTATTATATCCATGTATCACATATATGCATAATATAGGTATTTGCTGTTGTTTTCACTGTTAAATTCTGTCAGGTTGACTTCAACTCATATTGACCCTATGAACAACACATGTCCTGTCGTGTCATTCTCCAGACCTCTGCCACTTGAGCCTGTTGTTGTCATAGTCACTGTGTTTTCTATCTTGCTGAGTTTCTTCCTCTCTTTTCGTTTTCTTCTACTTTTTCCCAGCATGATGTCTTTTTTCCAAGGAGCAAACCCACCTGACAACATACCGTAATATGTAATAAAAAGTTTCATCAACCAGCCTCTAAGGAGAACCTGACTGTACTTTCTCCAAGAAAGAATTCTTTATTCTTTTGACAGTCCATGGAATCGTCAGTAATATTCACTAACCCCAAATTTAAAGAGGTCAATTCCTCTTGGTCTTCCTTACTCATTGTCCAACTTTCAAATGCATATGCAGCAATGAAAAAACCATTGTTTGGGGTAGGTGCACTTAGTAGTCAAATTGACATTACTGCTATTTAGTATGTCAAGATAATCCTCCCTAGACAACAGATTTGCCCAATGTAACATGTCTTTTGTTTTGTCAATTGTTGCTGCCATGAAAATAGTAACCATAAACTTCCTGTTCACACTTTTTGAGAGAGCTTATAAGCTTAAACTCACTTGTCTTTCAAATCCTTTCAGCTAACTTTCCTGAGCAATAACCGAGTTCCTCTTCTCCATGCCTGTCTCCACGTCAATGTCTTGGTCTCAATCTCATATAAATTGTCCCGGACTATTACTATTGACTGTTAACTAACAATAATCATTTCATGATGTAAATTTCACAATATTCTCCCTACTTACAATTATTGTGTGGTTCCCTATTACCTATAAGAATGGCATCTGCCTTAGTATACTTTCTCTCACCTGGAAGATATAATCCTCTCATTTATACCGTGCACATACATACACATAGCTGCACACTTTCTATAAACATCCGTGCCACTCCAGACATAGATACTTACAATACCCTGAATAATGTGCCAGGCTTTATGTCTGTCATGTCTTTGATGAAATCTCTCCTTTGGGTGCCTAAAAACTCATTTTTATAATCCAGTCCAAATATTTCCTTAACAGGAAATTCTTGCTGACCTTTCCAAGGTAGTCTATTTTCCCCCTCTCTGTATTTCCACAGGACATGTTAAACCACTTTATTAGAGTCTTTATAGCACTATGCCTAAATACAGCCCTACCATTCTCTCTACTTTCCTCTCCCTCATCTTTTCTTCATGCTTTTCTATTTCTTTCTCACTGGGATTTGATCCCTTAAAGTGATCAATTGTAGAATTGTCATTTTTAAATCTATGCATCCTGTAACTAGAACTTAATAAGCATTTAATGAGTCTTTCTGGAGTAAAAGATTAAATTAGTACTTGGTAATCACAAGAACGGGAATTGTGGTGGTGTAGTCCACAGGGAGTTTCACCACTTATCCAGTTCTAAGATGTTCTTGTTTATTGTTGTCATGTACCATGGAGTCAAAACCAACTCAAAGGTGAACCTTCAGTGAGTTTTCAGAGGCTGTAAATTGCACGGGAGGATATTGTCTTTCTTTGTCTCTTGGAGAAGCTGGGGGATTCAAACTGGTTGTTTTGGGGTTGCCAGGACAACCACTCTACCCATTAGGTCACCAACAAAATTAAACTTTGATAATCATTCCACATGCAATCACCAAACCACATAATGCTGAGAGTGGGAAATATATACTTATTTTATGTACTATACAGGAGTAGAATAAACTATTAATAAAATGCGGAATAATTTATGTCATTTCTAGGATTTCTAGATTTTATAAGGTAACTATTTATCACCTCCTCTACTATGAGGCTTATTTTTTCAGTTTTACAACAGATTTAAATTAAGGGTCATTTAAACAATCCCTTTAGTGGAAAAAATTGCAGAGTATAAGTCTTAACCAGCAACTAAGCCCACGGTCTAAGGTACTGAATTTACATTTTCTCATGAGCTGAGTGATATTTTTTTTCCTGTGTAATACATACCATTCTGAACAATGGTAAGAAAGTAACTACAGTTAAAAAGCAAGACTACTGAGCTCAAAAGAAGAATTGTTCAATATGGTTTCTATGAGTTAATAGTCAACTCAACAACACCCATCAAGAATAACGACAGTAACAAAGAAGATAAATGCATACACATTACAAGGATTAAACAAATCAGTAATAATAAAATACCTTCCGTTCTCAAAGTTATTGCATCTTTTGCATGGGTCTTAAGTTTTTCCAAAGAAAGCTGAACAGGCAGCTTTAACATCAATCCCATTACAAGTGAATAGACTAAACGTTCAAAAGAAGCTTACTATTTCAGATGAGAGACAACACTCTGAGTGATGCTACAGAAAATGTTCCTTATTTGAGGAATTCCAGAGCAATACACACCACATACACTGATTACCAGACAGAAATTTGTCATTCCTTTTTATAAGAGTTTCAGAATATAGCCTGATCTTTTGCTTTGTTTGGCCTTTAAATATCTCTGTTCAGTTTGATTATTTTGATTGTTCTTGTTAATATGATTGAGTAAATTCTTGCTGTATAGTGGTCTCAGGTGACAGAGTGGAACTTCCCTATGTAGTTTCCAAAGTTGTGTTCTTTTAAAAAAGCAGACCTCCATGCCTTTTACCTCTAAGAGTTAGGGGTAGTTTCGAAATGCTAACCTTTTTGTCAATAGTCAAACACTTAGCCTTTGTGTTATGAATATTCCTTGTAATCTTGGGAATAACATATTGATCAGAAGTGACAACCAATTATTAACTCTTTTTAAGTTAAAATAGTGAATTATTAAATAATATATTTTGTTAGAAATGTCTTATTTATTTTGCAAAACAGTAATTCCATCACTGAAAATGCAAAATAATTAATTATCTGATCTTGAGATATTTAAACTTTGAGCAGTGAAAGAAATTATTTTTCTTGTGTAATGCACACACACACATAAAAATCTTCATCGTCATCAAAGATTTAGAAGACAATATGGTTTCACAGGTAGTAGAGGTGGATCTTTAATTTTTTTAATTTTTTTTTTTTTACTTCATGAGTTTGGTTGTCCCTCCTCTTTGTGAAGAAGAATGAGTAGAAAATAATTTGATAAACTATTTTGTGGCATGATGGGAAACATTTTACTGACAACTTGGGTTCCTGAATTAACTTGTTGGTTCTTTATCATAAAAATTTCATATGGTTACTTTATATGCTGTGGCTACTGTAATGATATCATTTTTCTCTCTTTCAGTTTTTCTTTACCAATGTAGCCGACACATTAAATTTGGAAAGGAGTCAGCATGTTTGTTGTTTTTTATTGGGTTCTAGCCATCAAGTTGAGTATGACTCATAATGGTCCTATGAACAGCCAACCCAAACCAAGCCCTATCTTGGGCAATCCTCATCATCTTTGAGACACTAGTGCCCATTGTTCAAGTCACCGTGTCAGTCCATATCATTGTGGATCTTCCCTTTCTCCACTAATTTACCGTCTTTCCAAGCATGATATCCCTTTCCAAAGAATAGCCTCATCTAGCTACATGTCCAAAGTATGGAAGACAAAGCTTTGCCATCTTACCTTCCAAGGTACACTGTGGCTGTACATTTACCAAGACATAGTTGTTTGCTCTTTTGCCAGTCCATGGGATATTCAGTATTCTTCCCCAACACCACAACCCAAAAGCATCAAATTTTCTTCTGTCAACCTTATTCATTATCCAGCTCTCTAAACCTTACTCTTCAAACTGGCATCATTGTTCCTAGCATTCTTGAGACGTTTCTGACAGCAGACTTGCTCAGTGAAATATGCCTCCTGATTTCCTGACTGCTGCTACCAACGGTGTTAATTGTTGATCCAAACAAGATTAAACCACTGACAGCTTCAATCTTTTCTCCATCAATCATAAGGTTGACTGTTGATCCTGCAGTGAAGAACTTGTTTAGCTGATATTAAAATGCAATCTATTATGAAGACTGTAGTCTTCTCTATGCTGCAACAAGAATTTATTATCCTCTACTTTCAGCAAGCAAAGTTGTGTCACCTGTATATCACAGGTTGTTGGTGAGTCTTCCTCCACTCCTAATAGCACTTTCTTCTTCACAGAATTTGACTTCATGAATTATTTGCTCAGTATACAGATTGAATAGGTATGGAGAAAAGATAAAATGGTGAGGTACACCTTTCCTGATTTTAAGGTAGGCAGTCTTCTCGAAGTGCCATTTGGACAGCAGCATCTTAATCTAGATATACAATTTGGTGTTATGGGATTTCCATTCGTCACAATATGAGTCATAATTTGTTATAATCCACATAGTCAAATGCCTTCGTATAGTCAATAAAACATAATAGGCAATCCAGCTGAGCCACAGTCTGTGCCAGTACTCCCATCTCTCCTGCCACACCACCATGGCTCTCAGCTATGGTCTGAAAAGAGTGCCTTGTGTCATGATTGTCTTAATGGTTTGTTTTTAAGAGTTACAACATCGGTTAGTTTGGTTATTGGAGAATGATTTATATGTTGCCCATTACTTTATATATAAAATGTGTATAGGTTTGGGTATTATTATTTACTGCTATTAGAACAGTATTTGTCTTTGCTATACAAGTGTAATTTATGGGGTGCTCGAATGCTAGAATCTGTGCCATCCGGGTCTCAGGTACCAGAAGGGTCACCCATGGTGGAGTGGTTGCAACAGAAGTCCTAGATTAAGACAGATTAGGAAGAAGAATTGACCATATGCTTCTGAAGCAATGGTCCTTCAAAAATCCTATGAACAGAGGAACATGGTAGTTACAATATTAGAAATAGATCCCAGATAGAAAGTCACTCAAAAATTAGTAGAAACAGTTACAAACAGCCATTAATAATTGGAACATGGAATGCATGAAGTATGAATGTAGGAAAAATGGAAGTTCTCAAAAATGAAATGGGATGCATGAATATTGACAATCTAGGCACTAGTGGACTGCAAAGGACAAGCATGGACCACTTTCAGTGATCCATGAAACAACATTTTCTACAATGCTGGGAATGAAAAATTGAGGGGAGTGGGCATGCTTTTAAAAAGGCAATTTAAAACTCTATCCTGAAGTACAATACTATGAGTGATAGGATACTCTTCATGTACATACAAGACCTGTTAATGTAACTACTATGCAAATCTATGCACCAATAACTAAAACTAATCAGGAGATTGAGAGTTTCTAGCAACTTTTCCAGTCTAAAATTCGCCAAAACATATAATCAGGATGCATTAATAATTATTGGTGACTGGAACACAAAAGTTGGAAACAATAAGGAAGGAATAGTAGTTGGAAAGTATAGGCCTGGTAATAGAAATGAGTCTGGAAAGCAAATTTTTTCATTTTGTCCACTCAGTGACTTACTCATAGCCAATACCCTTTCTAGAAACACAGACACTTTATACATGGACTACACCTGAGGGATTACACAAAAATCAGATTAACTATATTTGCGGGAAGAATCATTGAAGTGCAGTATCAACATTCAAAACCAGACTAGGTGCTGATTGTGGAACAGACCATCTATTACTCATGTGCAAGTTCAAACTGAAGCTGAAGAAAATGAAAAAGAATTCATAGGAACAAGTTGATCCCAGTTGAATTTAAGACACATCTCAAGAACACGTTTGGGGCACTGAACACCAATGGTCGAAGATCAGAGAAAATATGGGAGGACATTGAAGATATCGTCCATGAAGAGAGCAAAGGGCCATTACAAAGAAAGAGAAGGGAGAAAAAAAAGGAAAATGGATGTTAGAAGAGACCTAAACAATTACAGCAGAACATTAAGAAGCCAAAACAAAAGAAAGAGATGCCAAGGCGAGGGAGCTTAACAAAAGATTTCAAAGGACAGCTTGACAAGATAAAGTATTATAATGAAATGTACAGAAAGCTGGAGTCAGAGAATAAAAAGGGCAGAACTTGCTCAGCATTTCTTAAGCTGAAAATACTGAAAAACTAATTTAAGCCTTGTGTTGCTACACTGATATTGGAAGGGCACAATCTTAAATGATCCAGGAAGCATCAAGAGGAAAGAAAGATAGCAAATCTCTATACCAAAAATAATTAGTTGGCACAGAAAAATAATGTATATAACTTGTAAGTAAACCAGTATAAAATAAAAGTTTTATTTTAAAAAAAGAAGTACCATATCAACAAAAGCCAATGTTGACACAAGATGAAGATCAAGCTGCACAAAAGGCATTGGCAAAAAATAAGGTCCCAGCACGTGATGGAATACCAATTGAGATGTTTCAACTAATAGACATAGCCCTCAATGTGCTCACCAGTTTATTCTAGGAAATCTAGAAGACAGAAACCTAACCAACTGATTGGAAGAGATCCATATTTGTCCCCATTCTCAAGAAAGGTGATTGAACAAAAAGTGGAAATTATAGAACAACATCTTTAACATATCATATAAGAAAAATATTGTTGAAGACCATTAAAAAAACAGCTAGAACTGTCCATAGACAAAGAACTACTAGAAGTTCAAGCTGGGTTTAGAAAAGGACACAGCACCAAGGACATCCTTGCTATTATCAGACAGATACTGGTTAAAAGCAGAGACTATCAGAAGAGACTCGGCACAGCTGGAATTTAAATATTCAACAGATCTATTTACAAATATTTAAGCTCTTGAAAAATCGTTACTGGCTAATTCTTTTTCAAATATTTTTTGGTTCAAATTTTCTTTTCACAAAATATTCCCCAAATACAACATATAGAGAGAGACTCCTATACAATGGAAAAAAGGAGAACAGTTACCAGCTGCAGCAATTATATTACCACTTTCCAATATCTTATATCAGGCAGAACGATAGAAAAGTTATAATTCACTAGCAGTATATAAAAGAGTTAGAAACATTAAGAATATGCAAAAGATAAGGAGAACTTGTCAAAGTGATGGAAGAAAATAAAGAGAAGTCATGAATTTCATAAGATGGTTAATGATGGTATAGTTTACTGCATCAGTAATTTCAGAAAGCAAAGTCAATTTGGCTAAATGAAGAAACACACGTGGTGCTCACTCAAAACAGAAATTTAAAATAGCATGTTTAAGTTTGAGACACAGACATATATTCATAAAGTTGAGGAGTAGGATGCAGTCACAGGAAAATGTCACTGTTTATTGGAATTCAATCCCTTCATTCTCAATAAACTATTTCAAAGCGAGTTACACAAAGTGTATTCATAAAAGTACATGAAGTATGAAGACACGTCCGCTGGCTGGATTTACTGTTTTCGTCTATCATAGGCAGATTTAGTTTATGCCCTAACGGCATATCTTCAATGTATCAGCATTTTTGTTCTTGTGTGTGGAAAATGATTGCGGAAAGTTCTGAAAACATTAGATTTCACAAGACATCCTTGGAATACTTAAAAACTGAGTAACATACATGATGCCATTTTAAAATAGAATGCTACACAGAATTTCACTCTTCCTAAATTCATTTTAACATAGCTCCCTCCAGCTGTTGTAGAATGAGACTCTCCTTGGGGTTGGGGAGAGACTGAGTAAGATGGGTTCAATAATGTATGCTGCTCTGAAACAGAGAAGGGAGAAAACTGTTTAAAAGAGATATGTGGTTAGGTATTTGTCATGACAGGAGTCTACAGCGATGGCTACATGGTGGAGTGGACCTGGGGAGGGTTTGTAAAATAATGAAAGAATCTTTTCTTTTACTTTTCCAAGAGGGTAATGTCTAGGGGGGGGCAGTTTTGGGAGGGGACAAATCTACAACAATGAATGAATGGAGATCCAAAGCTTCTGTAAATTTCACTGAAATTAATAACAAATTTAAATTAAAAAAAAGAATTAAGTTAGAGTAAGGATGGCAATGGAACCACCCTACCTCTGTAACTTGATTTGTGCCACTATTAGAACCTCTACTCAGAATATTATTGCTTTTCAATTTTTGACTCATGCACTTTTAACTTGTTAGTTAAATTTGTATCTTCTAGGTTGCAACACTTCCATGATACATCTTCAAGGATATGAACATGTATGGCTAAGCACAATTGATAACAGTGCATCTAAATTCCAAAATCAATCTCCATAACAGTCTATGTGTTTCCTACTGCCAAAGGGGTACTTTAGAGTAGTGAGAGAAGACATTCACCCTGAAACCCACAGCATCCCTTTTCAGCAGGAAGTAGCTAAGAGAATACGCCATCCCCTTTTCCTTATGAATCAAGGTGAAGTCTCTCTCAGGGAGGAGTGATAGGGAATGGCAAGGGACACACTGACAAAGGAGATTAATCAGAACTGGCTTTGACAAGCACTGTGGCAACTGGACAATTAAAACAGACATTGAGGGGGGGAAGAAGAACGAACTGGGGATGAGGGTGGAGAAAACCGTGCAACAATGAATGAATGAAAACCCAAAATCTCTGTAAATGTTCACTAAAACTAATAAAACTTAATAATAAAAAAAAGAAATTGAAAACGTAAATAAAGAAAAAAATAAAAACATCACATGACTTTGTGAAATACTATCACACTATCTCCTTAACTGGAATTACAATAATTTAATTCTAATATATTTTCTGTTTGTAGTTATATCTTTCTTTCAAGGCATTTGACTCTGACTCATAACAAGTTGTGGCTCACATTGAGAAGAATAAAGCCCAGAGCACTTAATTGCGCTCATGCAAAATTTAAACCTGGACTAGGAGGCTATTTTGTGAACAGAGCATGGCAACACTGCATAGTTTAAAATTAAGAAAAGTGCATTAGGGATGTATTCTCTCTCCATATCTATTTAGTCTGTAATGCTGAGCAAATTATTTGAGAAGCTGGACTCTATGAAGAGGCAGGTGGCATCAGGATTGGAGGAAGACTCATCAGTAACTTTCATTATGCAGATGACACAACCTTGCTTATTAAAGTGAGGAGGACTTGAGTCACTTGTTGCAGTGGATCAAGGAGTGCAGCTTTCAATTTAGATTGCATCTCAATGTCAAGAGAACAAAGATTCTTAACCATTGTAGGCCACCTCATGGTGGATGGTGAAGAGATTGAAACTATCAACAATTTTGTGATTCTTGGATCCAATTAACACCCTTGCTACCAGCAGTCAGGAAATCAGGAGGCATATAGCATTGGGAAAGTCTATAGCTAGCAACCTCTCTAAATTACTGAGTAGTAATGATGTCAGTTTGAGGACTATGGTGCATCTGCTTCAGACTATGTTTTTTCTGATCACTTGCTATGCATGCGAGAGGGGGACAATGAATATGGCAACAGAAGAATTGATGTCTTCTAGTTGTGATGTTGGAGAAAAGTACTGAATACATCACGGCCTGTCAAAAGAACAAATAAATATGTCTTGGAGAGGGTTCAGGCAGAGTGGGATGCTGAGGCTTTGCCTCACATACTTCAAGCATGTTGCTGGAGCTATTCCTTGGAGGGGGACATGCTTGGAAGGGTAGAGGGCCAGCAGAGAAGAGGAAGACTTTCAACCAGGTGGCCTCACATGGTGACTGTTCAATGAGCTCTGGTATGACATTAGGAAGTGTGAGGATGGCACAGAAGAGGACAGCGTTCAGACCCACTGTTCTTAGGGTCACTATGAGTCATACTCGACTCGATGACACCTAACAACAAAGTCACATCTTTCCTTCAATAGTGTTGAAGTATGAATTCAATGAGAGTACATTTTAAGTACTTTTCTGCCCTTAAAATACTGTAATGTAGAGATATGCCATATAAAACTGTGAAAATAATTTTCTACATTAGATATGTGGCAGTCTTAAGAAAGGAAAGGATCAATTTTACTAAGTAACATGATTTGAAATTACCATTATATGATTGACATTTCTGACTTAAAATCCACTATCAAATTTCATGAGATAGTTTGCAAAATCATTTACCAATGCTAATATCAATGGATACCTACACATCTTTACTACCTATCATATTTATGACTAATAGGTAACAGTTTTTGTTCATGATCCTTACTGATCTGTTTTCCAAACAAGCAGTGAAGGTGGAATGAAAATAAAGTGATTGACTGAGACAGCCTTCTCTTGAGCTCTTTTTTTGTAAAAACAATCATCATATGAAACATACAGGTGATTTTCTGCACTGCAAAATAAAACAGGCAAAGAGCAACCTCAGTATTCTGAAAGACATTTTAGTCTCTTTATAAATAATTTTAGTCTAACTAAACAGTATTCTCTTCCTCTTCACTTGCTTTCCTGTCAGCTCTCAAGGCTATCCTGATAAGCCATCTTCTTTCTTCACTGTTTTACACAAGAACGCTGCTATGTCCAAATGATATTCCTTCAATTTCCAGAGATATATTCAATATCTTTGCATAAAAAATGTTGGGTAGTACATAAAGCTCCTTAAACTTTTAATAGAAAGTTTCTAAAACTTCTTCAGAGAGTTATATTCAATGCCTTTGAATAAAAAATGATGACTTTATAAACAACTTTAAAAAATGATTTGTTTTCTCTTTAAATTCAATGTATTTGTTAAGTATTGTTATTTTTGTGTGTGTGTTTGAGCTTTATCTACCACATAAAATATGTTGTGAAATCAATCTTTTCATTTTTAACAGTCTCTGAAATTTAGGAAAAGACTAAATAATTTATATATCAGAAAAGATACAATGTAGAAAGAGTATCAAGTAATGTGAGACAAAAATCATTGAAATACAAGTATCAGATGCAAATGAGTGATTTATCAAAAACTCTTCTGCAAAATACTGATCTTTAAGTAGCAAAGTAAATCTGCCAATTTCTTCAGAGTGACTTTTTTTTAATCCATATTGGAGGGAAAGGGATGCACAATTCTCCTTCTGTGTGATTAACTGGCTCTGAAAACTCTCCAGAGAGTTAGATATAGGACTATTCCAACTTGATGGTACAAAACAACAACATATTAAATACTAAGAAGTCGATTATATTATCTATCGTACTATCTCTAAGATAACTAAATCTCTAAAATAAAAAAGTAAAATGCAATGGCAGAGTTTTAAGTAGAAGAAAGAAGTGAATGGCTTAATTTTATAAAACACCGCATATTTATAAAAATAACCTGATATTATTCTCACCCCACAATCATCAAGTTTGACTCACGGCAACCTTCTGTCAGTTTTCAGAAGCTATGAATAATTAGGGTCGTCTGGTGGACTAGTGGCAAGAAGCTGCAATCCTGAAGGCATGCAATTGGAGGCCAACAGCTGCTGCATGAGAGAAAGTTGGGCAATTTCCTCCCATCTGATTAACTGCCTCTGAAAATCCACCAGAGGGTCAGCTATGAGTTGGTTCTAACTTCACGGTAAACAACAACAACAACAACAACCACACGAGTAATTATCGGAGGAGACTGTCCATCCTTCTGCCATAGAGTAGCTAGTTGGTTTGAACCTCTAACCTTTTCAAGTATTCAAACATTTATGCACTTATGCCGCCAGGGCTCCTTAAGTTTAAAAAATAAGTAACATCCGAAAATACTAAAATGGTTTTAAAGAAATCAATTCTTCTCTGTTTTCTTTCCATGTACCACAGAATTAGCTCCACATGTTACTGATACATAATTCTAAGAGAAGTATGTGGTTTCCATCAGCTGTTAATTATAGTGTTCCCAACTTGTTTAACCATTTTTCCATAACACTTGCCTCTTTATTCCTACAGTTAGTCTTTGAACACACTACACATCTAAAAGCTGTGAATATTTATTCCACAACGATTAATTGAAACATATAATTCCTAACAAGTCAAAGATGTGACAAAAAAAAAGACAACATCAGTCAGGTGTGAATATAAAAACTAAGCCAAATGACTATCATCCTTTGAATATTTGTATGAATGATAACTACCTTTGCATATTTTTATGACTGGCTCTGGTGCCCTAGTGGAAATAAACTAGACTGCAATCTCAAAGGCATGTGGTTCAAATCCAGTAGCTGCTTCATGAAATAAGGATGGGTAATCTCCTTTCATGCATTTTCATGACTCTTAAAACCCTACTGAAGAGTCAGTTCTTACTTGACAGTACACAATGACAGCAACAATATTCCCTTAGTATATGTACTCAAACAAACAAATATTCCAATATGATTATTTAATTACTTAATATAGTACCTTCCAACTATGGTCTTCTAACTTTCAACAAATGATTATAAGGGGAGTTCATATGGCTCTCCCGTGGGATCAGACCACAGAAATAATATCTACAGAACCCTTTCAAGAGTATTGCCTGGCTTTGCCATCCTATTAGACTTTCAGTGAATCATCCTAGAAACAGAAGGGAGATATGATACCATTTGAAAGAAGGCTCGGGAGCAGGGCATATCTTTTGCACTTGGGATCCCTGCTCAGAGGCCCTCTTAGAAGAAGGTAGAGGCTAAAGGGCCATGGAGCTGAGAGACTGAGTTGACTGAGAGACAGCGAGAGGTGTGCATGTGACCATGAATGAAAAGAAGTTTGCCTGACCAAAGGATTGTATGCTGAATGATTTTTATACTTTTAATTGTTATCTGTTATTTTCTCAAAAACCACATAACTAAAGTGTTGTCTGTGAGTTTTTCATGGCCAGTGAAGGGGACTATCAATTCAGAAGAGAAGTAGAGTGCTTTGGGAGACATGGCTGGTGTCAGAACAGGTAAAAAAGGTGGCAGAAGAGATAGAACTGGATTTTGTCTCTCACAAATCAGCTTTGGGTGTTGATGCTGTCAATTATTCTCCTTCCTCATTATTACATTAGAAGAGCACTATTGCTGCAACATTTCTCCAGTTAAACAGAAATGCTTATTCATAAATTTCTACATCAAAATGATGAAGTGGTGAGATGATAAAAACATAAGTATATTTCTATGTATCCAACTTTCAGAGATGAAGTAAAATGTGTAAGAATTACAATTAGGTTTTATTTGAAAGAATTCCACTTCATGAAATTTCTTTAAAATATCTTGCATATCATGTTTTAAAGGAAATTTTACAAAATGGAATGAATTAAAACTGGTAATTTATATTCCACTGACTTAAAAGTGATTAAACGATTAAGATTATTACTGACTAAATTTTTTAAAATTCATAAAATAAAATACTGAGACCTAGCTTGAGTCAACTTAACATGTCAAAACTACATTTCGTGGCCTATTTTGAAGCTCACATGGATGATATAAATGGAAGTTTGAACTGTGAAGAAAAGACAGAATTTAGGAGCAATGCTTTAAGCAATTATGCATTTTGTGGTATTAACAGCTGTATACTAAGTAAAAAAAAAATAGTTAAAGATTAATGAATTTTTATTTCAAAAGTAATTCTCTGACACGTTATTAAAAAAATGGAACATCTCATAAAGACTGAACTTGTGACTTAGTAGACATAATTTAAGATATGCCCTTAAACACAAATATTGGACTTTCAATCAATTAAATAGCTTTCGAAATGCCTAAAACTGCAGAAAAGCAAAAATGTGGAACCAAAAATGGGATATCTTTGAATTATTAAAAGGGTGTTAAAATATAGAAAACTGTAGATATCTAAGTAGAATAAAAATGCATTCTTTCAAACACTACTACACACGACTGTAGCTTAGAAGTTTTTGAGAAGTGGAAGAGATAGTGAATTATGTAGCACTATGGATACGAACAAACTGAAAAGGAAATGAAAATATAAAATTCAGCTTGGATCTTAAAACATCTCTCCAAATATGATAGGCCTCATAGAAAATTTTTTCTTAAATTACACAAATTCCTATTTTTGAATGACACTTAATGTCAACTATGTCTCAAGATATTCAATCTATGCTCTAAAGAGTTACCTTACTAAACTTTACCCTCAGATGGACAAGAAGCTTTGGTGACACCCTTACAAAACTAGCTGTCCTGCTAACACAAAGCTGGTGTCTCTCTGACAGTATGAATCAATCCCCCAGCAGCTGTTAAGCAGAAAGAAGAAACAATCCTGTGTGGTTCACAGCATCACAAAACCTGCTGGAGAGTCAGCAATGAGTCAGCTCTGATTCAACAGCAATGAGTTTGAATTTTTAAATTTTTAATACCTGTTGTTGTTATTATTATGTGCCATTGAGTGGCCTGTGAACCATAGCGACCTACGTACGGCAGATCTGAACCCTGCCCTGTTCTGAACCAGTCTCACTAATTCCAACATACCAACCCCCATTGCCCCAGTCACTGTATCAATCCATCTCATCTGGGGTCTTCCTCTCCTGCACTGTCCCTCTACCTTTCCAAGCATTATGCCCTTCTCCAAGGACTGAGCTCTCTTGGCCACATGCCTAAAGTATGTGAGATGGAGCTTCAAAATCCTAGCCTCTAATGAAAAACTTGGTTTCACCCTCTCCAAAACAGATCTATTTGTTTTCTTGGCAGTCCATGATATGTTCAATACTTTTCTCTAGCACCACAATACCTGTCATCCTTAGTCATTGTCCAACTCTCTGAAGCATAAGAAGTAATTGTGAAAACCATGACCTGAATTAGGTGCATCTTTGTCTCTAGACTGACATGTCCGCTTTTCAGTATTCTGGAGAGGTGCCTGATAGCAGATTTTCCCAACGCAATTTTCTTTTGATTTCCTGACTGCTAATGTTAAGAGTGTTGATTGTAGAGCCGAGCAAGCTGTAATTGTTAACAATCTCAATCTCTTTTCCATCTATCATGGTGCTGCCAATTGGCCCAGTGGTAAGAATCTTTGTATTCTTGATGCTACGCTTCAATCCATATTGAAGAGTACAGTCCTTGACCTTCCTGCAGCAAGCTCTTCAGGTCTTCTTCAGTTTCAGCAAGCAAGGTTGTGTCATCTGTAAAACAGGTTGTTGATGAGTCTACTTCTAATCCCGAGGCCACATTCCTCCTCATAAAGCCCTGCTTCATACATATACTCTTAAAATTTTGGTGTTAATTCCAGCCAGTTACTGAGAAGAGAAGAATGTTTTTATGTTTAGGGAAAATGGAGTAAACTGCTTAGGGAGGTGTTTACATATTAAAACCAAAGACTAAATGTATTAAAATAATTAAAGTAGTGAGCAAGATTACTTTAGATTGCATTTAAATAGTTAAAATCTGCTGGTTTTTCCCTCACATTGAGTATTAAATAGCTTTAATCTATGGTCTCTGTTTAAGTTTGTTGAAGAAGAAACATAATTCACTTTACTTCTTTGTCCCAATCTATTCACCAGAAGTTGTCACTTAAATTGTTAAGGATTTATTATAAACCCAAACATTAAATATTCCAGTGAGTTTAACATAATGATGAAAAGAAAAATTTAAACTTGGTACCATCTGCTTTATGCAGGTAACACAACCCTGTTTGCTGAAAACTGAGGAGGACCTTAAGTCCTTGCTACAGAAGGTCAAGGACTGCAGCCTTCAATAAGGATTAAAGCTCAAGATCAACAAAACAAAGATTCTCACCACTGGGCCAATTTGCAGCATTATGATAGATAGGGAAGAGATTGAGATTATTAACAGCTTTAGTTTACTTGGCTCTACAATCAATACTCTTGGTACCAGCAGCCTGGAAATAAAAGGATGAATTGCATTGGGAAAGTCTGCTGTCAGAGACCTCTCTCTCCAAACTAATGAAGAGCAATGATGTAAGTCTGGAGACTAAGGTGCGCCTGATACAGGCCATGCATGGTCTTTGCAATTACTTGCTATGCATTGGAAAGTTGGATACTGACTATGGATGATAGAAGGAGAATTGATGCCTTTGAGCTGTGGTGCTGGAGAAGAGCCATGGACTGCTAGGAGAAAATACAAGTTTGTCCTAGAGAGGGTGAGACCAGGCTGTTCCTTAGAGGCAAGAATTCTGAAGCTTCATCTGACATACTCTGGACATGCTGCAAGGTGGGACCTGTTCTTACGCCATGCTTGGGAAGGTCGAGGGACAGTGCAAGAGAGGAAAACCTTCAATGAGATGGATTGATTCAGTGACTAGGGTAATGAGGGTTGGTGTGTCTGAGACAATAAGATTGGCACAGAATAGAGCAGGGTTTAGGACTATTGTGTATAGGATCGCTATGAGTCACAGGCAACTCGATGGCACATAACAATGACAATAACAACACTACTTTAGCAAAACCCTGGTGGCACAGTGATTTAAGTGTTCAAATGGTCTGTGGTTCAAACCTACTAGTAATTCTTCAGGAGAAAGATGTGGCAGACAGATTTCATAAAGTCTAACTTTAGAAATGCTACAGCACAGTTCAACTCTGTCCTATAGGATCACTATGAGCCAGAACCAATGATGGCAATGGGTTTCATTTACTTATTACATTTTAAGGGTATGTTACTTTAAGTATGTTGTTGTTGTTGTTGTTAGGTGCTGTTGAGTTGAATACCCACAGTGATACCCTGAACAACGGATCTGAACTCTGTCCTATCCTGTGCCATCCTTTCGCTTTCTGACATATTAGACCCCCATTGCTACAGTCATTCTGTCAATCCACCTTCTAGAGGGTCTTCCTCTCCTTTGCTTATCCTCCAACTTTCTAAGTATCATGTGCCTCTCCAAGGAATAGCACCTCCTACCAACATGCCTGAAGTATATGAGGCAAAGGGCATTATTTTTTGTGTCCAAAGATCACTCTGGCTATACCCTCAAAGATAGGAATTTGGGAGGGTTTTTTCCCCATTATATTTGGTTAACCGCATAATTTCAATGTAAAATGATTGAAGCTTTCTGAGTTTTTTAGACTCTAGGATGAATAAAGACAATTAGGCTTTAATAAAGCCCAATGTCGTCTCTGATACAGGCTCATAAAAATGGTTTTCAAAATGAGAAGTGTAAGAATATCATGTCAGAAAGTATATGAATCATCATATTGCTCTGATTCTCTGAGTTCATGTTTGAAAGCCAATAAGTATTTTAAATGTCTCTTCTTTTGCTCATAGGTTTGTTGTGAGTTGTAGTCAACTCAATGGCATCTAATAACAACAACAATGCAAGTAACAAGTGGACTATGCAGCACTATGTTGTCAAAAATAAAATTCCAACATCAGCAACAAAAAATAATCCAATTTAAATACAGACAACTACTACGAACAGGCACTTCACCAAAGAAAAAAATTCAAATGGTTATCAAATACATGAAAAGTTGTTTGCAATCATTAGCCACTAGATAGATGCAACATAAAAGTATAATAAGATCTCATGTCAGTCCAGCAATAATGGCACTGACCAAATCAAAATACCAGCCCAATCCCCCGCAGAACAACTATTGAGTGTCGCTGCTAGAACTGCAAAATGATAGTACCACTATGTAAAAAACTTGGATACTTCTTTAAAAACCTAGATATGTAGATACTATATGATTCAGTAATACCATTCCTAGATATATACCCTAGAGAAATAAGAACTATGAAATGACTAAAAACATGCACACCTCTGTTCATTAGAGCAGTATTCACAATGAAAAGATTAAAACAACAAGAAGTAGCCATCAATAGATGGATAGATGAACTATGGTATATCTACAATGGAATACTAAATAAGACAAATAATAAGGAAGACTGCAGGAATTTCACAATTTGGCTTAAACTGGACACTAACAAGTTCAGTGAAAAAAGTCACAAAAGATAAATATTATGTGAGATTACTAAGGTAAAATGACAAGGATAGGTTTAAACACAGAAAAAAAATAGTAAAAAAAAAAAACACACATCAAAACCAAGGAGGGAAAAAGAGAGAGTCACTAACTAAAAGTAAACAATAGTCAGAAATTCTGATGATGGAAAATGCAATATAAAATATATGGTAGCTTATACAATATAGTCAAGACAAAGAAGACATGGAAGTATATTAAAGAAGAAAATACATCAGTGGTAATGCTAAATACAAACAGTTCCACAAAGCAGTAATAACTAACAATAATTTGTAAGTAGGCATAAGATAAGTAGTATGCTAAATAGTTGAGAGAGGTTTTAGAGAAGTGCGGCCATCAACAAACAAATACAGGCATGATGGTAGATATTTCTACAGTGATATTTGTAAGTGCTGCATGTATACTTATAATTATATAGGACACATAAAAGAAACAGTCATAAGACTACAAAGGAATAAAATCACTAAACATGAAGGCTAGAGCCATAGTACTAAGAACCATCAAGGTCAACCATCAAAATACAGTTCATAAAAATCTTTTATCTATAATCCTAGTGAATCGCATCTGATATTTTGAAAGCTTTTGAGCTCTAAGAAGCACCTATTGATCTCAGCCCATCTGTAATAAAAAAAATGAAGCAAAGGACTACTTGTTCACATTAAACAGCATCCTTTAACCTAGGTTCCTGCCTACTGAGAAGGATCGGTCTGACAAAGACCATAATAGAAAGTCTTGATTAGAATGAGTGAAAAGCATAGAACATGTAAGTAAACAAACAATCTAACCAGCCTTTTAAATACTAGACCAGATCTGTATGAAAGAGACTAGGGAAACCAAGACCATTACCCTGTGACAACTTTCTAATTTGAAAATGAAGATACTCCCAGAATCTGTCTTTCAGTCAAACAGTAGATGTAAAACAAACAATAGGAAGCTCTGGGGGCTAATCTTCGGTTGCACTGCTAACCAAAAGACTTCCTCCCTGGCAGCTGAAATCTACCAACTGCACCACAAGAGAAGATGGGCAATATCTCCCAGTTATGATTTTCAGCCTGAGAAACCTGATGGATGAGTTGGAACTGACTAGAGGGCAGTGAGGACTTTGGGTTTTAAAATAAATAATAAAACCCTTGAAAAGCATGCCTTTTTTAGAACTAACAACTTTTATAGACCAAATAGGGAAAACATCAGCAGACAAGGAAAGAAAAACGAATTAACAGGGGGAAATGGGAAGAAACCTGGACATTGGTAATTGCAACCTAAGCCATGGAACAAATTGCAAATTACCTAATATTTAAAAAATCAGTTTTCTATATAGATAGAAATGACCTAAATCATAACAAAATATCTTAAAGACAACATTGTCTTAAATATACACCCAAATGGGAATGTAAATTTTAGATGACTTAACCATTTATTGTTGTCGTTTATTATCTTTTTTGACGCCTTTGTGCTGTGGTGTTGGAAAAGAGTAATGAACATCCCATTGCCAATAGAACAAACAAATACATCATGGAAAAGGTACAGCCACCGTACCCCTTGGAGGCAAGATTGATAAAGCTTCATCTCACATATTTTGGGCATGTTGTTCAGAGAGGTTATTCCTTGGAGAGGACCATCATGCATGCAAAGGTGGAGGGAAAGTGAATGAGAGGAAGATGCTCAATCAGGTGGACTGACAAAGTGACTTGAAGCAATAGACTTGAGTGTATCAGAGCTTCTGATGAAGGCACCGGATAGGACAGAGTTCAGATCTATTCATAAAGCCACTGAGTTATGCTTGACTTGATGGCACCTACCAACAACAACAAATCCAAGGCTATGGAATTTTCTCCAGTTTTACATTTTTACAGATGATTAGTTGATGTCAATGTTAGTTTATGGCTTCATTCAAAATCAGTAATCTTTCTTAACAACATATTTTCAGCACTTTGACATCAGCTCTTCTCTTATTAGTTTTCAACATGTGCTATAAGTTCACAATCTTGATTTCTCTGGTGAATCACAAACATGAAAAAGAGGAATTTAAAATAACAAAATACTCTGACACTTAATAGTGTGCCACTGTTTATGTGAAGTCACCATTAATGTGCTCTAGGTCCTTTATCAAGAAGTTTGTTTTTTGTGCCCAATCAAGTCTACTCCAACCCATAGTGGTCCTGTTTGACAGAGTAAAATTAGCCCTTAGTAATCCCTAGGCTGGCATCTTTGTGAGCAATGATTGCAGTCCTTTCTCTTGTAAAGTCACTGATGAGTTTAAGCTACTGACCTTATTTTGGGTTAACATCCAATCACTTAACCGCTGTGTCACCCACGTTCCTTAGTAACTGGCTTCCCTCTCTCCTTTTGCTGCTGAGTTGGTTTCAATTCCTATGACCCTCCAATGGGTTTTCAAGACCTTAAATTCTGGGAGAAGAGAGTGCTCATCTTTCTTCTGTAAACCAGCAGCTGTTGGATTCAAACTACCAGAAGTGTAGGCCTTTGCTTAACCTCACATCTCTCTATAGACTCCACCACCAGAGCTCCATAGCAACGTGGTTCCCTCATTCATTGCTGTTGCACAAGAAGCGACTCAGCTGATACTCGAGCAGATTTTCAGAGACGTTAAGTCGCATGGGAGGGGAGGGTCCATCTTTCTACCTTGGAGAAGCTGGTGGATTCAAGCTGCCTGTCTGGGTTTGCAGTGCAACTTCTTACCCACTAAGTCCCAGAGCTCCCTTGCTTGTTATTTTTATTGTAAGTGCTGCCTTATTCATGCCAATTCTACTCCTACCTTGGGGTACATGTGTGGTGCAAATGGTTAATATACTCCACAGCTAAGCAAAGTGTGGAGGTTAAGTTCACCTAGAGGAGGCTCAGAATATTTCTACAAAATGCAGCCACTGAAAAATGTGAGGCCCACTGTTCTATTTTAATGCATATGGGACTGCCATGAGTTAGAGGCTATTTGAGGGCAACTAATGTTTCTTATTTAGTAGAATTCAGTCCTTGAGTTCAAATCCAGGGCTACGGTCCTGCCATCTAAAATGATATTTTTCAGTAACTGGGTCTACTTCTTCTTAAACAGTATTTGTTCCATTCCCACTAGCCATGTTGGACATAGCTGTTGTCAACATCCACTTGATGACTGGCACCGTATAGTTGGGCCAGGCCTATGCTACACATTCACTTTATCATTTAGCCCCATCACTTCAGTAGTAAGAGTCCTTTCCCCTGAAATCACATTAACTTTTCTTGGTACCACTCCGAGTTTATAAAGGAATCTGTTTTCTACTAATACTTTAGTGCCTTAATTTTTTATATTTAAATTTTTGTTTACTTGCAATTTCTGTCATGTACATGAGGTATGGGTTCAAATCTGTTTTCTTTTTTATTTCGCCCATTTGTCCCTATGTCATGCCTTTCTTCTTGTAGGGAGCAGAATAACTATATATCTTCTTTCTTATTCTGAATGAGGAAATGAAAAAATGATCTCTGTGAAATTTACTGCTTATAAAAGGAAAATGAATATTTTAAGCATCACAAATGTAGCACATAAATCAAATCCTACTTGCCCCATCAAAATGATGATCTCATGATTTGCTCTAGAAAAGCTATTATCCAAAGACTAGAGTGAAGAATAAGAAAATTGCTTTTGATAAATCAATTCATGAAAATTATAGGATACTTAAGAATCTCTATGGGTTCCTAGCTCTTTCCTACTTTAACACCTCCCCAATATTCTAAAACAATAGCATTTTAGAAAAACTAATCAACAATGGCTGAATAACTCAGGTTGAAGGTAGCTCCCTTAAGTCATAAAAATCATCATATTAGCAAAGGTACAAAATGATCAAGACCCTATAGAAAACACATACTTAAAATACTACACACTAAAGAGGAATATATA
>NW_006399760.1:27348315-27357796 GCF_000299155.1 Elephantulus edwardii | reverse complement strand
CTGCCAAATAATAGTTTCCCAGAGCTCTGCTGGAACAGAACTTAGAACTAGGGCAATTGCCACCAACATGAGCTCTACTCCTATTTCCAAGAAATCTCAATGAGAAAATTCCTTAGCAAATTAGGTTGGTGTGTGACATCTAGTACTTCAAAGAGATTGTGGGAAGGACAGTACAATGCAAAGATGTGAATGAAGGAGATCAGATGAAAAAGAAAGAAGTGGATTATGTTAAGCAGTTGGACTACTAACCTAAACATTTTTAGTTCAAATCAACAAGCTGCTTTGAGAAAGAAAGATGAGTACTCTCCTCTCATAAAGATTTATAGGCTTGGAAAACTGATACATGGTCTCCATAAATTGAGATCAACTTGATGGCAGTGGATTTTGTTTTCTCTTTGTTACGCTGCTGTTATTTAATATGTCTGAAGGGAGCTTTTGTAGTATAGTGGCTAACTTGGATGCTTACTTCAAAGGCAATGGTTCAAACTCAACAACTGTTCCACTGGAAAAAATAAGGCAATCAATTTCTACAAACAATTAAAGACCCAAAAACCTTAATGGAGCATTTCCACTCTGTCTTATAGCCTAACTAGGAATTATACCATATTACACATGCTTATTGAAATTAATGCAGTAGTGGGTTTTAACTGATATGTTGTACCTGATTATTGTTTTGATTTGTAATTCCAAAATGACATATGATGTTGAACTTTTTTTTCCCATGCGTATTCTCAAGTGCTTATTTTTCTTCTTCCTTTATTACTATAACTTGATATTTTCCAACACTATTAGATTTACTTATTAATTACAGTATTTTATTTTTTTAAATAAATACTTTACACTTTTCATAAACAATAGTGTTGCCTTCAAGCATGTATGGTTTTGTTTATTTCTTGTTATCTGTATTTTTACTTGCTTTATCATACAAGCTATCATACTACGTAAGATTTCAGTGATGAGGAGAGTATCGTTCCCAATTTGAGGGGGGAAATAGCTTGTTTCTCACTATTAAACAATATATTAGTTGTGGAGTTTTGGTAGTCACTCTTATCAAATTAAGAGAATTCCTCACTATTCTTAGTGTCCTGACCTTTAATTCTGAACGGGTATTTCTGAATTTCGACAAATTCTTTCTCTGAATCTTTTGATAATATATGATTTTCCCCCTTAGCCTATTGATATTTATATCCCATGAATTTAGTTTTAAATTTTTAAGGAGCCATTCACCTAGGATAAATCTCACCTGTTGTATAGTTCTTTTTATACATGGTTGCATTTCATTTGCTATTATTTTATTTCATATTTTTGCATCTAGGTTCAAAATAGATGTTAGTCAGTAGTTTTTCTTTCTTCTAATGCATTTACCTACTTTTTGTATCAGATAATGCTAAAAGAAATAAGTGGAACGAAGTAAAATATGTTATGTCTGCTTCTATAATCTGGAAGCTTTTTTTTTATTGAATCTTTATATTTTTTTATCTCCTTTAAATGTCTAGTAGAATTCACTAGCAAAGACACCTTGACCTGTTCTTTCTTCACTGAAAGATTATCAATCATTGTTTCCACTTCTTCCATCTATATATATTCAGATTATTTCTTTTTCTCTGTTTCAGTAGATTTTGTCTTTCAAAGAAGAGATTCATGCCATTTAAGTTATTACATTTGTAGCCAGGGGATGATTCAGACTATTTTCTCATTATCCAGCTAGTATCTCAGCAGTAATGATCCATTTTCATTGCTGATAGTGAATCATGTCTTCTCTCTTTTACTTCTTGATTAAATGTGTCAGAATTTTATTGATTTAAAATCAATCAAAAAAACCCACCACAAACCAGTATCCAATTTTGGCTTCTATTATTTTCTCTATACATCTCCTGTTTCAATTTCACTGATTTGTTATGATATACATAATTTATTCTTTTTTCCTAGTTCTATAAGGTGAATACTTAGATTATTAATTCTATATCTTTCTTTCCTAATATATGCACTCATAAAATATGCTACATATTTCCTTCTATTCAATATTTTCATACCATCCCCTACATTTTGATAACTTGCATTTAGTTTAAAATAATCAAAAATTACTCTTAAAAGTGATTTTTAAATTTGTATATGATTGAAAAGTGTTGCTCAACCTACAAATACTTTGGGATTTTATAGTTATCTTTTCATTATTGTCTCAAGAGTATATTTTATCTGGGCACTTTCCCTAAATTCCTTCCACCTATTTCTAAAATTCCCTACAACCAATATATTTTCTTTAAAGACTGATCTTCATTTAGTATCATAGCAGGATCAATCTATTATCCATACCTACCATATAATTTTCCACAAAACATGACATGTTATTAGACACGTGTATCCTTGTTGTTAGGAACTGTGCTGCCAAAACCAATACAAGAAATTCAAATCCACTAGCTCATGGGGGAAGATAGACAATCTCTTCCTGCGTGATTTACAGCCTCTGAAAACTTGCTGAAGGGTCAGCCAGAGTCGGTTCTGACTCCACAGAACATAACAACAGAAACCACCATATAATTTTTCACCAAACACAACATGTTGTTGTAATCCATCAAATTGCACCTGATTCACAACTGACCAACCAGTGGGTTTTCAGAGGCTGACAATCACACTGGAGAAGACTGCTTATCTTTCTTATGCAGAACAGTTGGTGTATTTATTTGAACAACATGCTGTTCATTTAACAGCCCAACTCCTTATCACTCTGCCCCAAAGCTCCTCAAAATGTGTCATAATTTGTCTTTTTTTCTCTGGACCAAAGAGTCTCAGTCCTGTCAATTCCACTTAAGGTTATTTGCAACTTTTTTGAGTCAACATGCTGTCAAATACAGAGGCCACAATTAGTAACATCATTCTTCTTTCAGTAACCTAAAACCAAGTTGAAGTATAAATAAAAATTCATAAGATAGATGAAGCTCTACAAGGAAGCAATTTCTTGTAGGTAAATGAACTAACTAGCCATACAGAAAAGAAGACAAAGTTAAATCATTGCTGCTATTGTTGATGATGACAGGTGCTGTCTAGTTGACTACTACTTATAACAACCCTATGAACAACTGATAGGACCAAGGTCCACCCTGTGCCATCCTCAGGCACTCTGACATGCTCAAGTCCATTGCTACAGTCACTGTACCATTCCATCTCATTGAGGGCCATCCTTTTTTCCATTGCCCCCCTCTGTTTCCCAGCTTGATGTCTTTGTCCTAGGACTAGTCCCTCTTGATAACATTGTCAACACATGTGAAACTTTTAGCATCCTTTCAAAACTGGCATGGTTGTATCTGGTGTAAACTCAGTCTTTAAACTGACATCATTGCTCTTTAGCACCTTAAAGAGGTCCTTGACAGCAGATTTTCACAGTATAACACCTATTTTGACTTCTTGACTGCTGAAATCATGGCTGTTTATTGTAAATCCAAGCAAAATGAAGCAATATTTAACAGCACTGAAGCATATGTCTCTTGATAGATTAAGGACAATTTCCTTAAATAAAAATGAAGATACATTTTATCCCAAAACCAAACCTATTGCTATCAAGTTGACTTCGACTCAGAGTGACCCCAGAGAAAATGGTAAATTGCCTTATAAGATTTCTAAGTCTGAACTATTCACAAAAGCAGATGACCATCTCTTTCTCCCACAGAGCAGTTTTTAGATTTGAACCATTGACCTACAGCACACATCCCAGTGTTTACTTACTGTGTCACTAGGATTTCTCATAATGGATTGTAAAGACTAATAAATTTAACAACAAACTAGAACTTATATGATAAAAGCTCCTACCTAAATATTCAAGGACAAACTTAATCTGGGAGAAAACATATATAAAGCATTAATACATTAAAATTATAAAATGTGAAAACCATTTTACAACAGTAAACATTTTATAACTATATATTATATACGCACAACCACAGGGTTGCACAGTTTGGTGGATGGAGGAAGGGGGTAAAACAAATTGGAAGGATCCAGCAGAGAGACCTGAGGAGGAGACAGGGTAATGATGGTCAAGGTCCAATGGTGACTAATTTTATAAAACATAATCATAGGGGTGATTGTATGAAACACAACTTTAATGAAAAATAGTATGAAACACATTGTATACAAACTTTGTAAGCAAACCAATATTTAAAAAAATGGAGACGGATGAGTTGGAGAGATGACATCGAGCTTGCACCTATTGATGTTTTTGTGTATTCAATACATAACCCAAAATAAAAGGGTTTTCTACACTAAAACAAATTATATAAAATAAAATTATTAAAATGTCCTCTAAGTATAGATGTAATATATGAATAAACAGAAAATAAAATCACTAAGTCATATGCAAAAATGCTCAACTTCATTAGGATAAGAGAAATGCAAATTAAACAATGATATGTTCTAATTTCATAGACACAAGACTAGATACACTTTTGAAAGTTTAATAGGATCTAGTATTGTTTAGAATATGTAGATTATAGAGAACAAATATGGAACAGCATTCAGAACATTTCAAGATGAAAGTTCTCTATTATTCTGTCTTTGGCTCAATTCTGTGGGGAACCAAATTAATGAAGTTCATTAATAGAAGAAGCAAGAGATTTATCTCAAGGAAATGACTCCAGGAAATGCCTGTAGAGTCTTACAAGTTCAAGTCCATGGGTTAAACAGCAGGTCAGAAGCTTCTCCCGACTCATGCATGTACAGTAGTTAAGAAATCTAAGATGGACAGGTCAGACAGCAATGTTTCAGTTCAATGGCTTGAGCTCAAAGAATCAAAGGTTATATGTTGACAAATAAGATGACAGACAGAGCAAAAATAAAGATAGCTTTGCCAGAGCCCATATATATTTGATAAAGATTACACTAAAAAAAAATAAAATAAAATAAAAAGATTACACTCCCCAGAGAGCTCTGCTGGGTACTAGTAAGAAACTGGTGCAATTCCAAAAGCACATTGTCCCAATCTACCAGCTGCTACATGGAAGAAGGAAGAGAAAAGAATCTCTTCCCTTGTATTTTACTGACTTTAAAAAATCCACTGGGGGTGGGGGTACGGGGAACCCACTGGAGGAGGGTCAGCTTTGAGCATGTAGTGACATAAAACAACAGCATATTCCCAAGGAAACTCCCTTTCAACTAATTGACTGCTCATTGCAGAGGTCATCATGGAGGCAATTATATTTTATCAAGGGAGTGACTACATTATACTAAATTTTATTAAAAGAACAAGTGTATCATAATTGCTAAGCCAGAGAATCAAAGGCAGTCAAGCTGACAAGGAACCTTAACTATCACGCACTCAGTAACTCTTTTAAATCAAAAAAGGTCCTAACTTTGTTATATTTAAGCAAAGTTTTAAAATATTCACTTCTTTAAGACCTTATGCTTACCAAAAATTGGAAGCAAATGATCCACTATTAAAAGAATAATGAATGAATAGCTTATCCAAATTATGGAAGACTATAAAACTCTTGGAAGCTCTGGTGGCCTAGTGGTAAGGAGTTACCCTGCCAACCCAAAGTTATATAGTTAGAATCCACCAGCTGCCCCACAGGATAAAGAGTTGATCAATACCTTAGTTTAACTGTGCAAAGGACTCAGGATTAACATCAGTGTCCCTCTTTGCGAATCTGTTCTAAGGTCTAATACTCTTCCACACAGCCCAGTGCTTTCTATCTGTAGAATTTATTCTGGATCAGCTGCAGACAGGAACATTATAAGAGGGCATTTAATGATAAGAATAGAAGCAACATCTGCTCCTGAGTCAGCAAAACCAGGGAATTTCCATCAACCATTTTATTTCTTTGCTTATGAAACTTGTTTTCTGTTATCAGAGGCCCTGAGGGCAAACCCAAGAGTCCAATCAACACTGAATACTGCAAACTTGAAATCATCAAGCATAATGCCCTGAAGGAAAAGCTAAAAGAGAGCTGTCAAGACAGATTTTAAAAGTACCCTTTTTCCTTAAAACAAGATTTCTTACTGATTAAACTGTTTGCCTATATATTTAGTGTAACTTTTTATCCCATAAAGGTAGCAACACTGCCTTTAAATCAACAAAACAATTTCCATCTGCCTGCTATGCTATCCAAGATTGTAATCTCTTAAGGAATATTTAATAATACTATGCAAGCATATTTCTTTGATTGACCACAGCTCTGGTACTACTTTCCTCTTGCCTTTAAGTCTCCATTTGTATTCAAATGCACAGAATTTGTTTTCTACAAGTCAACGCTGGATATGAATTCTAAATCTTATAAACTAGGTGTCATCCTCATAAAGCCAAAAATTATCCTTGTTATAGAATTTTGTGTGATTCTTCACCCAAGATTTCCAATTGCACTAACTTAAAAATGGAACGGTAGGTAAGAGATTTTTCTACTGTAAAATGACTGATAAAATTCTTGAAACAAAGAAACCTTACTTAGTTGAGATCATGTTTGATAAATTTGAAATGCTGAGTCTGTCTCTAATATTAAGCCCATGACTTTAAAAGAGATTAAAAATAAATTTACAAACTGCAGTGAGGTATCTTCTCCTTAACTTTTATTCCATTCTATTTAATCGGATCTTATGTGAAGAACAAATAAAAGCATGTGCTTGTGTAAAGTTGGGAGATACAGAGAAGAATTTAAAGGGAGAAAGAAGAGAAAATAATTTACTCAGTTGAATGAAAGAAAAATCACATTTAAAGCTCTTATTCCCATGCTTGATAGTCTAGCAGCACTATTTCTGATAAGGGAACAGTCTGAACCAGCTGTCGCAATACGAGGCCTTCCTCCCAAAAATATTCATGTCACTTATTATACTGCTCTATTGCTCACAAATACAAAATCAGTAGCTCTCCTTAGTTGCTCATCTAGAAGAAGCCAAAAAAAGAGGAATGGAAAGAACATTCTGTTGCATACAAATATGCCTCCTTTTATACTTTTGGTTTGTAGCATTTTCCCAACTAAAAGTCCCATTCTAACCTTTTCTGAAAAAATTCATACATGCTGTGAAAATAGTCATATAATATTTTGGCATCTGAAACTATCTTTAAAATGTACACTAAGGTTTTCTAATGTTCTACCAAGCTACCATAATTCTTTTTAAGCCACTGGAGCTTAGTGATGCTGCATCCTAAGTCTACAAAATAAAACAGTTTCTCAAAGTAGAACTGAGTCAAAGTCTTTCATATGTGTCTTGTGTTCTACCTACCATAAAATTCTGAGGTGCTATAATTAACCAATTTGTATTTATCCTAAACATTTGACTGAAAAAAAAAGTTTGCTTTGTTTGAACTGTCTTTCCACCACCATTCTGTTAAGAGCTGTAAAGTTTACAGAATACTCCTGGGCCTCTACAAGAAAAAGACCGATAACCCAATTGTAAAATAGACTAAAGACATGGAAAGAATTTTCACAGAAGAAGATATTCAAATGGCAAGCAGACACATGCAGAAATACTCCAAATCACTGGCAATAAGAGAGATGCAATCAAAACCATAATGAGATACCATCTAACTCCAGTAACTGGCAAAGTTTAACAGGGCAGCAAGTAAAAATGTTGGAGAGGACGTGGCGAGAAAGAAACTCTTATACATTGTTGGTGGGGTTGTAAAATGGTAAAACCATTCTGGAAGGCAGTTTGGTGCTTCCTCAAAAAGCGGAACTTCCATTTGACCCAGCTATTCCACTACTTGGAATATACTTGGAGAAAATGAGAACTGAGGCACAAACAGAGATTTGTACACCAATGTTCATAGCAGCATTATTCACCATCACAAGAACATGAAAACAGCCCAAATGTCCAACCACAAATGAAAGGATTGAGAAATTATGTTACACGTAACGTGCAGGAGCAATGATTTTTTTATATTATTACCTAACTTGGGAAGGACTGGAAAGCATTATGCTGAATGAATGAGTGAATTACTTCCACCCACATGGACAAAAATATATAAAACCATTATTGTAGAATGAGTGTAAGAATCCAAGAGGGGTGAGAGAGGGTGGAAGTAGAAGGATGAGGATGTGCTGTGGGAAGGGAAATTAATTATGGGGTTGTACAGTTTGATGGGTGGAGGGGTGAGGGAAATTGAAAGAATCTATTTTCAAAATCAATGTATTCAAACTCTGTATATAAACAAGTATTTTTAAAAAACTCACAAACTACTTTAATTTTCAAAATGCATTGTTTTAAATGCAGCTAAAAGTTGTGCACTTGGTTAAAACACATCATTTGAGTTTTGCTAAAACAAAATCGGTATAAGAAAAATATTCCTATTAATATTAAAACTTTGATGTACAACAAACATTTATGCTTCTTTGATAAAATTCAGAAGATATTCTAGAATGAAAATGGCTTTTGTCTTTCTTTCCTTTTTTTTTATTTCACAAGACTTGAGTCAGGGAAAAGGCAACAATAAATGAAGAAGCAATAAAAGAAGGAAATATTTTTACTAATGTTAAAGTCAACATAATTTTCATAAGCCAACAAGACATGCTGTTCCTAAAAGTCAATGGGAATAGCTACTATTAATAACCATCAGTATTCTTCTTCACTGGGGATAATAACAGGCATAGCCTGTACTGAGTATTGAGTGTTTTAGATCATGTTTCACATGTTTCTTTCTGTCATTCATCTTTTAACTCTGCTCCCAGTTTAATTCAGTTTATAGTGTTTTCATCCTTGGTGGTCACTGGTAAGAATAAAGTGCATTTGAAGTAGAAAATTTAAATTTTCTACTTGTCAGAAAATCTATTATTTAATATTCACTTGCTAAATTCTTAGAAGATAATTTGAACAAAGTCAATTGGTTCTGTAAGACCAGATGGGCTTAATAGGAATGATATCGATGTAGAGAATGAAAATATGAGTTTTCTATTCCCATGATTTTTGTTACCTAAGACTTGTAGAGTCCTTTACTTCATTTTTCATTTTCAAGCTTGGGAAAAGTCAAGTAACTGATGGACAATTGTTAGTATGTAGAATCTGCCGCACCTTCATCAACTGTGTATTCGCCTAAAATCATAGAAAGAATTTGTTTCCTACTATCACTATCAGTCTCTCCACGGAAAGCTTCTGCTAAAATTTATATTTTATATATACCATCATTGCATCTTGAGCATATAATTTATTACTTATATTATTATTACTACTTATTTCACTATTATATCTGAGTGAAAGACAGTATAGGTTTCTAAGCAACCTGTCATTTGATAGGTGAGTAAACATTTTTCAATTCATAGACGTTTACTCTAGCCAAGAACTCCTAACAATTGAATGTTTGCTCCCAAAGCAGACAAAGGGCACCAGGCAGCCTAGAAACATCATGTAGAATTGCTTACTTGCTTGCTCTCAGTACATAATATCACACTCCATAACAATTTCAAAGGAAAAAATCCATTTCTAGCAAAGAGCCTAAATATAACTTTCTGCTTTTCATTGCTTAAAGGGAAGATCAAGGTGAACTTTCGCATCTCTAAGATAA
>NW_006399760.1:27344161-27348215 GCF_000299155.1 Elephantulus edwardii | reverse complement strand
GGCCACTGTAACACCAGTGCATAAGAGGAAAAAATAAGTTTTGAAGTGATTTTAAAATAGAATTCATGCTATTTCTAAAGAATACAGTGTTATTTAGTAGGCAAGTGAGGAATAGGTGTGAATATGGTCCATAAATGGCATTCAAGCAGAAAAAAAGTCATGTTTTATAAGTTTAAAACAATTTTTAAAAACATAATAAGATTTATTCTCTATCTTACAGAGTTGATAAGACACTGTAGTTAGACAGTAATTTCCAACGTGGTCATATATTGTATTTTGGGGTGTCACTGGGGCAGGGACCCTTTTGTTGTTGTGTTGAGTCAGAATTGTTTCATAGCTAACCTTCCAGTGGCTTTTCAGAAGCAGTAAATTGCACAGGAGGAAATGTCTTATCTTTCTTCTGTGGAGCAGCTAGTAAATTCAAAACATGTGTCTTTAGAGTGACAGCATGGCTCCTTACCACTAGACCAGCTGAGCTCCCTTTTTTAGGAGGCATATTTTGTTTGGAAATATTGCGGAGGAACTTTAGGTTTGGTGGGAATTGTTTACTGCAGAGATGGTACCTGCTCAGAGCCATATGGCTCATTTGAAGGTGAACCACATTGTGCCATTTATCTCTGTACTGAACACTAAAATCTTTGCCTTGCCTCCACAGGTCACTTCATATTAGTAACCTAGACAGCAACCCCTACTCTGTAGTTATTCTAACTCCTCATTGAATTGTCAAGGTTGTGAATCTTTGTGGGTGGAGACTGCTCATCTCTCTCCCATGCAACAGCTGGTAGATTGCAGTAACAATACAACACATGCAGTACTGTGCCAGGGCCTGCATAACCTTGACCTTCCTGAGGGATGCTGTGGGGTTCTGGGTACAAGTTAGTGCCATTTCCCAGAAATACCTTTCCAAATACAATTTTCCTTGCAAATGATCTTCAAGCTGAGCTATTTATCGTTTGCAAGAGAAGGCAATACTTTCTCCTTTCAGGAACAGAAATAAAATTGGAAGGATGTTTACTTCCAGGGAAGAACAGATGGGGGTAATAAAAGGAGAGATCAGACTTTCAGAAATACATCATTCTCTCTTTCCTGGAATAAAGGTGGAAAATTGAGGTCCACAGCAGCAACAACAACAACAAAATCCTGGAGATTAGGGGTTTTTTTCCCCATTTTTGTTTCTTTTTTTTTTTAATATTTTTATTTTATTTTATTTTTTGTGTGTGTGCGTGTACCGTCAAATCAGATCTGACTGGTATAGGAGGAGATTACCCCTCCTTCCCTGGCAGAGCATCTGGTGGATTCGAACCGTGCACCTCTGGGAATGTAGTTGCAGCTTCTTGCCCCATTTTTGTTTCTTAAAAATATACCTATTGCATGAGTTTCATTTCCAAAAATTAGGAATGAGACGTGAGATTAAAAATTACTTTCACTTTCCCTCGAAATAATCCATAAATTTTATCACTGATAAATCTATTGGTGAATAATGATAGAAGAATTAGAGTTCTTGGTACTTACCACATTGAAAACCAGTTAAAGGAGTTACTGCTAACAATTAAAAAAGCACAGAGTTTATGACAAATACAGTCTCAACTTTTTGAGAGATTATTTTCCCAACACTTCTTTCTTGCTAGATTGTGAAGAGCGAGCTCCAAATTGGTCTGTACAGTGAAAAACACCACAAGTTTGGTGTGCATCACCTGTCTCTGCAAATAATAATCTGAGGTTTCGCTGTTCTTTCAATAGTAAAAGCAATTAGTGTGCCTGGAAGAAACTTGCACTGTAATTTTACAACAGGAAAACCAGATTTTATTGCTATGATAAAAACAATCAGAGCCATCTCTATGGAAAATCTCAGCTATGGCAATTAAACAGCTAAATGAGCTTGCATAGCTACTGATAGAAACCAACTTGGTGACTAGACATTGCTTATTGGTGACCCCACTCAAGTAGTTTTTATCCCAGGCATGTTCCATACTAGTCATACCCTAGATACTCTTCTTAAACTATAAGCTGCTATTGCTCATTTAGATAAGACTGTGTGTCCATATTAGAGTGTAATAACTCAGACAATATATTTGACAAATGCTTTTCCAGGAAGCATTGTAGCAAGAAAGCATCCAAGTGCAAAAGTTTGGTACCTAATAATTCACGGGCTGCTTTATATTGTTTTATTAATTTCCCCAAGTCCAATTATATTTTCTCCCAAATAAACAGATACTAATGTTTTGGGGGAGGGGAAGGCTCCAGCAATTGATATGATACCAATTGACATGCTTCAACTAACAGAGGCAGCCCTAGTTATGTTCACCAATTTATGCCAGGAAATTTGGATGACCGTTATCTGGTCAACTGACTGTAAGAGATCCATATTTGTTCTCAGTATGAAGAAATATGATGCAAATTTCCAGAGTGTGAACATTCTAGAACAATCATGAATATCACAAGCAAGTCAAATATTTCTGAGTATAATTCAAAAGCAGCTATAACAGTGCTTTGGCAGGAAACTATCAGAACTTCAAGCTGGGCTTAGAAGGGGCACCAATGGCATCACTGCAGGTACCAAATGGGATTTTGGCTGAAAGTAGAGAATACCAGAAGAATATCTGTGTTTCATTAACTATGCAAAGGCACTTGACTGTGTGGGTCATAATAAACTATGGCTAACTTTGAGAAGAATGGGAATCTCAGAACACTTACTATGCTTATATAAAAGCTGTACCTAAACCAAGAATCTGTTGTCTGAATAAAGGAAGGGAAAGCTGCATGGTTTAAAATAAAGAAAGGTGTGTGCCAGGGCTAGATCCTTACGGCATACCTATTTGGTCTGTGTGCTGATCAAATAATTTGAGAAGCTGGACTTTATGAAGAAGACTGTGGCATTAGGATTGCAAGAAGATACAACAACTTGTGTTAAGCAGATGACAGAACTTTGCTTGCCAAAAATGCTGAAAGGAAAATTTGAGGTGCTTTTTGCATAAGATCAAGGACTACAGCCTTCAATATGGATTACATCCCAACAAAAAGAAAACAGAAAATATCACCACTAGGCCAATAGACAAAATCAGGTTAGATGGAAATAAAACTGAAGTTATCAGTGATTTAATCTTGCTTGGATCCACAATCAATACCCCTGGCACCAGTAGAGAAGAAATCAGAACAAACATAGCATTGGGAAAGTTTACTGTCAGAGACTGCTTCAAGTCTTGAAGAACAATGATGTCAGTTTAAAGATTACAGTGTACCATAGTCTTTCTAGCTGCCTGCTATGTATCTGAGAGCTGAATAATTAATAAACATTACAGAAGAATAATTGTGGTGTTGGAGAAGAGCATAAGACATTCCACCTACTGCCAAAGAATAGATGTGTCTTTGGCAAAGTGCAGACAGAGTGCTCCTTGGAGGCAAGGATGGTGAAGCTTCAACTCACCTAGTTTTGGCATGTTGTCACGAGAAACTATTCCTTAGAAAGGGCATCATGCTTTAGAAGTGGAATGTCAGTTAAAGAAAGGAAGGTCCTTGGCGAGATCAATTTATACAGTGACTGTTGCAATAGACTCAAGTCTGTCAGAGAAGATGATGGCACAGGATATAGGAAGGGGTTCAGATCTGTTATTCATAGGGCTGCTATGAATGGTACAAGACTTGAAGGCATCTGACAACAATAACAACAATGTTGAGGGTTGCTGTGGAATAGATTCTGTTTTATGGCTCGTTCCAACTCTTCTAAAAAAAGCCTTTTTAACAACTGCTCTTTCAGGGAGCTCTGGTTGCCTCGTCCGTAGGGAGCTATGCTACTAATCTTAAGGCCAATCCTCTTGTGGTTTGAAGCCACCAGTGGTTCCAAAGGAAACAATCTTCTCTCATGTGATCTACTGCCTCGAAAACTCAGTGGAGGGTCAGCTAGGAGTTGGTTCCAGCTCAAGGGCAACAATGGAAAAAAGAGGGTTATCCCAATATCACTAAGATAAAAATGATGAAGCCAGCAAAGGAGCAGAGGGTCTGATGCAGACCAACATTTCAGCCTCTACCTTTACTTCATCTTCTTTAAAAACAATTA
>NW_006399760.1:27328905-27343511 GCF_000299155.1 Elephantulus edwardii | reverse complement strand
AACTTTTTGAGAAAGCGCCATACTGCCTTCCATAGTGGTTGCACCATTTTACACTCCCACTAACAGTGAATAAGGGTTCCAGTTTCTCCACAATCTCGTCAGCATTTGTTGTTTGCTGTTCTGTTAAATTTTGCTATTCTTACTGGACTCAGATGATATCTCATAGTTGTTTTGATTAACCTCTTTCTTAAAAGTAGGGATTTTGAACATTTCGTCATGTGCTTGTTGGCCATCTGAATATCTTCTTTGGTGAAGTGTCTGCTCATATCCCGTGGCCATTTTTCAACTGGATTGTTTACCTTTACCTTGTGGTGCTCAGCACCTTTGATAGGCAGAAAGTAATTATTATTTTTGTTATTTGTGTGCTTTGTGCACTACAGAAGGATCAAGGTTTCTTTGCATTGTTTCAGTTTGTTTCAAATGTTGTTGCTTCAGTAGCTAGTAGGAAGTCGTGTTACCAAATCAAAGACATGCACTGTGAATCTTCAGCTGCTCTGTAAGAGAAAGAAGGGCAATCTCCTCCTGTGCAATTTATAGCCACTGAAAACCTACTATGACTCGGTTCTGACCCAACAGCAATGAGTTCAGTTGATGTTTTAATACCTCTTAGAAATTCTTTAAAATATCTGCTGATTTTTACGCTACCCTGCTACCTAGGTTTGCTGTGGACTAGTTTCTTTGCACAAATATTTCCCTGCCATTTAGCTTTTACAGTTATGACGGCTTAACTTTCTGGTCTTCACATCCTCTATGGTCTCTGTTTAACTATAATATTACTAAGGGCTGTTGGGATTATTTTGTTGTTGTTTTTCAAATTTTCACTTACCTAGTGCCATAAGCAAACCCAAAGGCTGAGCATTTCTGATAGTTTGACCCCCCAAAAAGCTTTGCACGAGAAAGATGGGCAATTCCTCCCATGTGATTACAGCTTCAAAAGCCCAAAAAAGAGCCAATATGAATCTGGAAGGAACTCGATGGCAATGCATACTATTTTTGCAGCTGTTGTTGTATGCAGCTGAGTCAGAACTGGCCCACAGCTGATGCAGCTGAGTCAGAACTGGCCCACAGCTGACTCTCTGGTGGGTTTCAGAGGCAGTTAATCACATGAGAGGAGATTTCCCACCCTTCTCCCACAGAGCCGCTGGTGGCCTCAGACAATGTTCCATCAGGATTGCAGCACAGCCAATCACTGCTGTCAAGTAAGCACCCTCCATTGGTTTTAAGAGACTGAATCTCACGGGAAGAAACTGTTCATCTTACCTATGGACTAGACAGCACCATGCTTAATAAAAAGCACATGCACTGTAAGAGGTCTCATCATGGAGATAATCGTGCACAAAGCATACTCCCTCCCAGCACATGCTTCGCAGTTGCACCACAATCTTTTGTATTTTTCATGTAGCATTAGCTCGCTGTGCATCGGGGAGGAGGGGGGAGGGAATTTATTTATCTCTGAAATTCAGGTTCTTCATGCGTACAATTTGATGTTGTTGTTGTTTTTATGTACATTGAGTTGCCAGCAACTCAGAGTGACCCTGTGTACAATAACGCTGACTCATATACAACTACTCCAATTGCCCCAATCACTGTGTCAATCTATCTCATCTGAGATCTTCCTCTCCTGCACTGTACCTCCACCCTTCCAAGCATGATGCCCCTCTACAAGGACTGGTCCCTCCTGACCATGTGCCCAAAGTATGTGAGATTGACATTCAAAATCCTAGCCTCCAAGAAGAAACTTGGTTTCACTCTCTCCAATACAGACCTGTTTGTTCTCTTGGTGTTCCATGGCATGTTCAATACTCTTCTCCAGCACCACAAATCAAAGGCATTGATTTTTCCTCTGTTATCTTCAGTCACTGCTCAGCTCTCTGATGCATGACAAATCATGGCCTGGATAAAGCACACCTTTGTCTCTAGATTAACATCATTACTCTGTAGCACTCTGGAGTAGTCCCTGATAGCACACCTGCCCAATGCCATTCATCTTCTGATTTCCTGACTCCTGGTACTAAAAGTGTTGAATGTGGAGCCGTACAACCTGGAATTTTTAACAACTTCAAGCTCTTCTCCATCTCCATTGATCCAGAGGTTAGAATTTTTGTCTTCTTGATGTTGGGCTTCTATCCATATTAAAGACTCCAGTCCTTGACCTCTGTAGCAAATGCTTTAGGTCCTCCTCAGTTTCAGTAAGCAAGGTTATGTCATCTGCATAATACAGGTTGTTGATGAGTCTTCCTTGAATCCTGATGCCACATTCTTCCTTGTAAAGTCTAGACCCTGGAATAATCTGTTTTGCAAACAGATTAAAAAGAGTGGAGGCAGGACTCATCCTTGACACACTCCTCTCCTCATTTTGAACCATGCCGTGTCTCCTTGCTCTGTTGACAGGACTGCTTCCTTATCCAAGTATAGGTTTCTTATGAACACAATCAAGTGTTATGGGATTCCTGTTCTTCTCAAGGTTGGCCAGAGATAACAGTGCCTAACTTACAAGGTACTGAGGAGTATGAAAACATTTCAAATTAAGATTAAGTTACCTACTGCTGTCACGCTGACTCCAACTTTCAGAGGCCTTACATAGAATTTCTAAGTTGTTAATGTTTTATGGAGGGTACTTCCTGTCCCTCTCCCACAGAGCACATAATGAACTCAACTCACTGACCTTTCCATTGTCAACCCAACACATTCCACACTCCATCACCTATGATCCTTTAATAAATACATCCAACATTGTTAAAAGTTGTGCTTCCCACGAAGGAAGAATAAAGTGCTGACAAAAAATACGTATACAACATGTTCTCAACATTCATTATAATTGTAATAAATAAAATATTCAGCTATTTGATATTCACTACAAAAATATTAACAGTCACTGAAGGGATATCCTCTGTTGTTATGTGTAATGTGCATGAATTTCTGTATAATGAATAAAATGAAAACTCAAAAATGATAGGGTCTGCCAATACATAACTTGCTTGTGGTTTGAATTTCATATTAAATGCTTCCATTAAAATTCTTTTAATTGCAACATTTGCCACTTCTATTATGTAATACTTTCATCAAAATTATTTAGAAAGGTGATTCAAGAGACAGTCTGTGCTAAAAGACACACTAATGCTAAGCCCACCATCTGTGGCAGGAGGACTTAAAAAACCCAGGGGTGTCTTTTTACCCAACTGTCAACACCAGGAAGTATGCCAAGGGGACAGATGCTAAAATTGGAAAGTCTCATCTAGGGCATGACATCAAAGTCCTATAAATTCTCTCTAAAACCTATCAGTCTCCACAAAAATAATGAAGTATTATGAAGAAAACAAAACCATCCTCCATAATGAATTATGGTCTCTATTAAATAGCTAAACCACTAAACTCCTACTAACACAAGTGAATATGTTGGTTTGTGGCCAGGGAGGTAAAATCTGCTTTTATCATGTTTCCAAGAGACCAGGAGGTATTTCTTTAATCACTGGCAACAACAGGGAACATGTGATCAATCAGGAAAATAATAACAGAAGCTATTACTAAAAATAGTTTTCAGAGACAGTAGAGAGTTGGGTGGGGGAAAATCTGTCCTAATTTAACAATACACTGACAAGGATCTGATAACAGCGATAACTTAGAGACTGCATTTCCATTAAAAAAATGAAGACAACCTACAATAAATATCATTGAACAGTAAGTCTATGGCCGAGGAAACCTAGCTATCCTTCAGTAAAATATATTTCATGTCCATTCAAGAATGGCTGAATATGGATTTTCCCTCCTGTGGGCTTTTCACTTCTAGCTGAGAAGAAATTCCGCTCTTAAGATTTCATAGTTTCAAGCTGCTACATGTGTTTTTCACCCAAGCAGAACGTGAAAGTGTACTTGTTGGCTATAGTTTCAGGTTGTAATGCAGAGGCTGCAAGCTCAAATAGTAGGCCAGGCAGGTAACATAAATGAGTGAACTGGAGTGTGTGAAGGCTCTAGTAATCTTGGAGAGTGAATGCCTCAGATACAGGGGGCAGAAAACATTCTGCTCAGCACTGGAAAACAAGTCATTACAATGAAATCTAAACTTTCAATAGGATTTTGGTTTGGGGGAGGGGCTATCCTATTATATTTTCTTCCCTTTTTTAAAAAAAAAATGTGATTTTTTAACAAAAGTTTACAGGAAAGTTGGATACTCACTCATTCCTACCCCTCCCCAATTCACATTTTTTTAAAAAACCAACATTCATTGTTGCATAATTTTCTCCCACCAGTTTGTTATGCACCTCTTATTCTGACTGTTATCATATAAATAAAGTTCATGTTGTTGTTGTTATGTGCCATCGAGTCATTTGTGACTTATAGCGACCCTATGTACAAGAGCCCTAAACGCCGTTCTATCCTGTGCCAACCTCGCTGTCTCAAATACATTCATTCCCACCACTCCACTCACAGAATCGGTCCATCTCATCGAGGGTCTTCCTCTTTTGCGCTGTCCCTCCACTCTCCCAAGCATGATGTCCCTCTCCAAGGACCAGTCCCTCCTTGCAATGTGTCCAAAATATGTCAGATGAAGCTTCAGAATCCTTGACTCCAGGGAACATTCTGGTTTCACCCTCTCCAGGACAAAACTGTTTGCTCTCCTAGCAGTCCATAATATATTCAACACTCTTCTCCAGCACCACAACTCAAAGGCATCAATTCTCTTTCTATCATCCCTACTCTCTGTCCAACTCTCCGATGCACAGCAGGTAATTGCAAAGACTATATGCGCACCTTAGTCTCCAGCCTGACGTCGTTGCACTTCAGTACTCTTGAGAGGTCCCTCACAGCTGACTTTCCCAATGCAATTCTTCTCTTGATTTCCTGGCTGCTATTATCAAGAGTGTTGACTGTGGAGCCAAGTAAACGAAAACTGTTAACTATCTCTCAATCTCTTCACCATCCATACTGATGCTGCCAATTGGCTCAGTGGTGAGAATATTCGCTTTCTTGATATTGAGCTTCAATCCATATTGAAGACTGAAGACCTTGACCTTCTGCAGCAAGCGCTTCAAGTACTTCTCAGTTTCAGCAAGTAGGCTTGTGTCATCTGCATAAAGCAGGTTGTTGATGATTCTTCCACAAATTCTGATGCCACATTCCTCCCCAGGGTCTCGTATGATCTGGTCTGCATACAGATTGAAATGTTATGGAGACAAAATACATCCCTGATGGACCCCTTTCTTGATTTTGAACCATCCAGTCTCTCCCTGCTCTGTTCTGACGACTGCACCTGGGTCCAAGTATAGGTTTTGCGTTAGCACAATCAAATGTTAGCACAATCAAATATATCAAAATAATGCCCATATATTCCTTTTAAACTGTTGTTTCCTTCATCTGTTCCAATGCACTGTTCATTATTTATATATTTTTTCTTAGTTTTCCCCCAACCCCATGTCAGTCCTATTTTATAACAGTGGTGTTATATGGTATTTGTCCCTTTGTGACTGAGATATTTCACTCAACACTGCTGATATTAGATGGTCCTGAATGAAAGCAGAAATTGCCAGAAGAATGCCTATCTATACATTGGCTGTGCAAAGACATTTGTCTATGTGAACCATAACAAACTATTGCCATCACTGAGAAGAATGGGAATTCTAAAACAATTAATTGTGCTCATGCGAAATTTATACCTAGACCAAGAAGCTGTTGTGGGAACAGAACAAGGGAATGTTGTATGGTTTAAAATCAGGAAATGTGCGTGTCAGGGCTGCATCCTTTCTGCATACCTGTTCAGTCTGCATACTAAGCAAATAATTCATGACACTGAACTTTAAAAAGAGGAGAAAAGGGCATCAGGATGAAGAGAAGAATAACAATCTTTGTTATGCAGATGGCACAACCTTCCTTGCTGAAACTGAGGAAGACTTAAAATATTTGCTGTGATCAAGGACTTTGGTTTGGATTACATCTTGATATCAAGAAAACAAAGGTCACCAGTATTAAGCCACAGGCAATATCAGATAGAGAAAGAATTGAGGTTGTGTTGCATTGGGTAAGCCTGCTGTCAGAGAACTCTCCAAAGCACAGATATCAGTTTGAAGAATAAGATGCCCCTGACTCAGGCAATGGTCTATTCAATCACTTGTCACACATCTAAGAGCTAGCCAATGAATAAATATGGCAAAAGAAGGGACGGCTTTGAGTTGTGGTTTGGAGAGAGTGCTGAATGTCTCATGGATTGCCAAAAGAACAAACAGATAAGTCTTGGGGGAAAGTGTAGCTAGAATACTCCTAGGAAGCAAATATGGTGCCGCTTTGTCTCCTATTTTGGACATGTTTCTAGGAAAGGCTAGTCCTTAGAGAGGAACATCATGCTTGGAAAGGTAGTGGTTCACCCAAAGAGAAGACTTCCAACAATATGGATTGGCACAATGGCTGCAGCAACATGCTTAAATGCATCAAAGATGATGAGAAGAGTACAGCATAAGACAAGGTTCAGTTCACTATGAGTTGGATTCAACCTAATTGCACCTAACAACAACAGTCTTTACTGAGTCAGACTATCACGTTTTTCTCCTGTGGATCCACTCTTGTTTAAATTGTCCATCTTTCTGTTAGCAATCATTAACAAATGTCACCACCAGAGTACCAGGACACTCTTATTATCACTCTGATTTTATTGTAATCTAAATTTATAAATAATTTCTCTTTCATCACTCAATTTTTTCCATCATTCAGTCTTTTTCCTTTCTACACTTAATTGTTTTTTGTTTCTATTTGCTGAAAATAAACCCATGTATTCACTTTTGTGATACAATACCTTTTTAGCCAGTTGGAAAGCATACAGAAAAATTGAGTTATTTTCTAAATAACAAAATCAAGGCAGAAGAAATGCATGTCCATGCACATGTGTGAAAGTGTCAGATTCTATTGCCAAGCATGGGTCTGAAGGCCCTTGTGGTTTTTTGTGTGTGTTTTCTTCTCATCTGTAATCTAAACAGACTCTCCTGCAAGGATCGTTTTTGTTGTTTGCTTGGTTCCCCCCTACTCCACATTAAAACAAGTACACTCAGAGTATCCTCATATGCCATGGCAGAAGCCCTCTGGGTCCTGGAGAGGGCTGTCCGCACCATGTGGAGAGCTGCCCATCCCCTGGGGAGAGCTTCCGGATCCCTGGGGAGAGCCATCTGGTGCGTATGGAGAACTTTATCTAAGGCACTTTCCTCCATTTCCTCCTCCAGTACACCTGTAAACAACACCTCCAAAGCCCTTTTCTTTGTAACTCACTTATTTGTTCTCTCTGGGTTTGCTCCCTTTCCTATAGGTAACCTGAACACTGAGTTTTGTTCCAGAACCTGAATCCTGAGCCTGGTTCCAGAGAAAAAAAGGAAAAAAACTGTCAGCTAAAGAAATGAATGTGGATGGAGCCTCAAAGCTCAACCTGCCACTCCCATTGGACTCACTCATGCAAATACCTTGCAGTCCAGAGGGCAGAAAATGTCAGAAAAATCTTCTAATTGATCAAGAAGACATGCAGCTTCAACTCAAGACCACCAGTAAAGTGTTAAAGTGGGCTCCCCTTCCCCTTCATCTCAATGGCCCTGTTGAGTATGAAGCAGTCAGAGTCTTCATCCTTATTCCCAAGTGAGAAACCCACAAATGAAAAGGACAATCTCTTTGAAAAAAAAAAATCTACAATCATCATTGGAATATGTCCACCATTACCCTGTCTTTTCCAGTCCCAGCTTAATCTTTCCTATTTCCTTTATACACTCCCTCCACCCCCCAAATTAGGCAATCCTGTCATTTCATCCCTACCCATCCTCATCTTTCTTCCCCCACACCTTGACCTCTTAGATCCCTACACATGGTTTTTATTACAAAAAAATAATAAATTATTTTTTTAAAAAGGACGAAAGAGGTCTTTAATGACGTAGATGATTCTTCTAATTATTTTATTAGGACGGGAAGTGCCTGCTGCAGTGTGTCAAGGACTGCAGCCTACAATATGGATTGAGGCTCAATGTCAAGAAGACAAAGATTCTCACCACTGGACCAACTGGCAGCATCAGGATGGATGGTGAAGAGATTGAGATTGTACACAGCTTTAGTTTGCTTGGCTCCATAGTCAACAGTCTTGGCATCAGCAGCCAGGAAATTAAAAGGCGCATTGCCATGGGAAAGTCTGCTGTTAGGGACCTCTCCAAAGTGCTGAAGAGCAATGGTGTCTCTTTGGAGACTAAGGTGCGTCTGATACAGGCCATGGTCTTCGCAATCACCTGTTATGCATCAGAGAGTTGGACAATGACCAAGGAGGATAGAAGGAGAATTGATGCCTTTGAGCTGTGGTGCTGGAGAAGAGTATTGAGAATACCATGGACTGCTAGAAAAACAAACAGATTTGTCCTGGAAAGGGTTAAACTGGGTGGCTCCTTGGAGGCAAGGATTCTGAGGCTCAGTCTAACATACTTTGGACATGTTGTGAGGAGAGGGACATCATGCTTGGGAGGGTGGAGGGACAGTGCAGGAGAGGAAGGCCCTCTATGAGGTGGATTGATTCAGTGACTGGGATAATTGGGATGGGAGTGTCGGAGACAGTGCGATTGGCACAGGACAGAACAGAGTTTAGGGCTGTTGTACATAGGGTCGCTATGAGTCGCAGGCGACTCGACGGCACATAACAACAACAACAACAACATTAGGACTGAACACAAACTAGAAATTAGTTTTGGTTGTCTCATGAGTGAAATGTGACAAAATGGAAAGGAATGGATGATTCTCCAAGTAGAAAGAAGGATGGCAGAAAAAAATAAATGTATGATTTTTAAAAAGTGCACACATAATAGAGAAAACATAGTTGAACACTTACTTCTTATGGCTTTGAGTATATCTAAGTTTTGAAATAAGATCATGTTCTTAACATTGACATTAACTGCATCAAGAGGCTTCATAATTTAAGTCTATGATTTACCAGCCCAAACAATCTGTAACAAGAATAGGAAAACTGCCGAATTTATCACAACAACAAAGAGGGGAGCATAGTAACAGAACTTTCAAGAACATGTCAAAAGTACTCCAAGTTTCCAAAGCACTGTCTATACATTTTAGGCATTAACCTAGGATGTCAATGGAGACTCAGTAGCAGTTTTTCTAACAGCCAAGAATTACAGCTTGAAACTCAAAATTAAATTTATTCGATGTTTTAAGGGGTCCTTTTAGAAGGCTGGAACTATTTTTAACTGTCTGTCCTGTCACTCGAAGTTCCCAATTTCTAAATTCACATTTGCTTTTAAAATATATGAGGAGAAAGCAAAATAAAACAAAATGAAAACAGGTGAAAGGTATACAAATAGTGGTTTTCTACAAGAAATCAAAGAAACACTCAAATGATAAATGTTCAGAGGATAATTAATTATATCATGTATGATAATATAGAGAGAAAAAACTAAGTTTTATCATAATTGGGAATGTTTCTATATATGTTTTGTTTCACTTTTTAAGTATTCTTTTTCATATTAAAACTATTATATAATAGCATCAAGAATTCAAACAAAACCCATTATAGATGATGACAAAAGACTTCAGTGTTTTCCTAAGTATATTTCCATTGTTTCCTTTCAGATATGGGGAGAAGGGAAAGGAGGTGACTACATAATTAAGATGATTATTTTCCTGCAAAATTGATTGTCAATTTCCAGTAGTTTATATTAACAGAGCACAGATTAACACACTGACTTCAGGGACATGGAGACATATTCATAACAAATGTGTAAAATCCAGGCAGCTGAACACAATGCCCTTACCTGACCGAACATTTTATCTAGAAGCCTAGGAGCTCTGGTGTCTTAGCTCAGTGGAAGTTGTACTGTTAACCCAAAGGCCTGGGTGGTTCAAACTCACGAAAGCTTCTTAAGAGAAAGATAGGCATTCTCCTCCTTTGTGATTTACAGCCTCAGAAATCAAGAGGTCAGCTATAAGTTTGGACTCTACAACAGATCAAGGGGGAGAGGCATCTTCATTTGCCAACTCACTGTTTATAGCTCAAATATTCATAAAACCTTCATCTGAATAATAATCTTTTAACTGAAAAAATTTAGTCTTAAAATATTGTCTTATTTAAAACTAAATTTTAATCTCAAACTTAATTTTTCTTACTGAAAAACAGTAGGTCATAATGACTCTCTTGCCTTATCTTTCATCTCCATCTCAGCATTCCTTCTATCTGCTGGTTCTGGCAGAGTTAGAACAGGCAGTGTGAGTGAGTATTTGAAGTAGAGGGGGCCAAAGACTCTCATCTCCTTGGAGCTCTCTTACCTACTATAGGCCCTTTATCTTGTCTTTATCTAAGCTATCAACATGACGTTGGGTTTTTCATAAAATACACATAAGACTTTTGCTTGAGGCATCCCAAAGGTTCTTAGAATTGACCTTGCCTAACTTTGTTGAGGGAGGGTCTACCATGAGTCTTTTCTTAGATTCTGACTATGGCAAATTAGTTCTACTTCCTTCTTAAGACGCCTTTCTTACAGAAAGAAATTAAGGAAGTTTAAGTTTCAGGGTCTTTTGCATGAGCTTTATGCAAATATTTGGAAAGGATGTTAGAAATATATTCATGTGGTAAAGCAGTTTGTAAAATTTGCACAGGATTTATTTATTTGGTTTCTTTAGAAAGTGTTTCTCATATTGCATAAGCTTCGTGTCCCACAAATGCTGGATCTATTCCTTATACGTTTTGTCCATTTACGATCACCAAACTCCAAAGGGGGTTAAAAAACATCAATTTACCCAAGAACTCTTACCAGGAACTCAAAAGCAAAACAGAACAAAACTCAGAAAACTCATTGCTGTTGAGTCAGAATAAAATCACAGCCTGACCCCTCATTGGGTTTTCCAAACTATAAATTTTACAAGAGGAAATTATTCATATTTCTCTTATAGAGTTGTTGGTATCGTTCAACCCCAAGAAAGGCAAGGATTTTGAGTTAGCAGCAAACTTACCCTGTACTAAGCCTCTAGGATGTTGTTGTTGTGTACCACTGAGTCAGAACTGACTCAGAGCTGACCCTCTGGGGGTTTTCAGAGGCAATTAATTATACAGAAGGAGATTGTCCAGAGTAGCAGCTAGTGGACTTGAACCATGTGTCTTTAGGGTTGCAGGGCAGCTTCTTACAGTAGGCCATGGAAGCCTTTTAAATCAGCTATAAACAAGCAGCGAAACATTCCCAGAACATCAAACTCCTTAGGAGAGTGACATCATTCTCCAAGAACAACTCCTTTTTAAATGAAGATAAATAGTGGACAATAATCATGATACATACCAGTTCTGTCACCTTTCTGAAAATTCCATCAAAATGCATCTGGCACCTGATTATGCTATAAGACACTTGTAAACTTAAGAGACTACCAGAGGAAAGTCTTTCTGTGTTTTATTGATTATGCAAAGGTATTTGATTGTATGGATTGCAACAAATTGTGGTTAACCTTGCAGAGAATGAGAATCCCAGAACACTTGTTTGTGCTCATGTGAAACTTATACTTGGACCAGAAAGCAGTCATCAGAACAAACCAAGGAAACCCTGTGTGGTTCAAAATCAGGAAAGGAGTGCATCAGGGATGCTGTCTGTTTCTTTTTTTGTGTAAAAGTTTGTACACATTGTTTTTCATACCAGAACTTTCCCATTTCTTAACCCAGACCTCCCTCCACCTATTAAATTGTGCAACCCTGTGATTATGAACTCTACCCATCCTCACTCCTTTCGTCCCCTTAATCCTCATACACAATTAACTAGTTATCTATTTTTACAATAATGGTCTTATAGAGTATTTGTCCTTATCGAACTGAGTTAACTTACTTAGAATAATGTTCTTCAGTCCCTCCCAAGTTAGGTAGTGATCTACCAAATCATTGCTCCTGTGTGTTGTGTAGTATTCCACCATGTGAATGTACCATAATTTCTCAATCCTTTCAATTGTGGTTGGACATCTGGTCTGTTTCCATGTTCTTATGATGGTAAATAACACTGTTATGAACATTGGTGTACAAGTCTCCATTAGTGCCACAGTTCTCATTTTCTTGGAGTATATTCAAAGTAGTGAAATAGCTGGGTCATATGGAGTTTCTATGTTCATCTTTCTGAGGAAACACCAAATTGCCTTTATTTTTACTCTATATTTGGTATAGATAATTCGGGAGGCTGGGTTTTATGAGGAGAAAATGTGGCATAAGAATTGGAGGCAGACTCATCAACAACCTGCATTATGCAGATATCACAACCTTGCTTGCTGAAACAGAGGAGGACTTGAAGCCAAGGACTTTAGTCTTCACTATTGAGTGAAAATCAACACCAAGCAAACAAAAATTCTCACCACAGGGCCAGTTGGTGACGCCATGAAGATGGAGTAAAGACTAAGACTATTAACAATTTCAGGAAGCTCATTTCTATGATCAACAATTTTGGCACCAGCAGTCAGAAAATCAAAACATAATTACATTAGGAAAATCTGCTGTCAGGAACCTCTCCAGAATGCTAAAGAGCAATGATGTTAGTCTAGAGTCTAAGGTGCACTCGATCAAGGCCATGGTCTTCACAATTATGTGCTAGGAATCAAATAGTTGGACAATGACTTAAGGGGACAGAAGAAGAGCTGATGCCTTTGCATTGTGGTGCTGGAGAAGAGTATAGGATGTATCAATGACTATCGAGAGAACAAACAGGTCTGTCCTGGAGAGGGTGAAACGAACTTACTCCTTGCAGGCAAGGACTTTGAAGCTTCACTTCACATACTTTGACCATGTGGCCAGAAGACAGTAGTCCTTGGAGAAGACATCACGCTCAAAAGGGTGGAGGGATAGTGCAGTAGAGGAAGACCCTGAATAAGATGGAATGACACAGTAACCGAGATAAAGGGGGTAGGTGTGTAGGAGGCAATGAGATTGACTCAGGATAGGGCAGGATTCAGAGCTATTGTACATAAGACTACTGTAAGTAGCAGGTGATTTGAGGGCATATCATAACAATAACAACAACTTGATGGTAATAAATTTGCTTTTGATCACGCAAAGAGAGAAAGAAAGGGAATCTTCTAGAAATAGAATTTCTTTCAATAGCTCAAAATATTTTGACAAAAATAAACATTGATTTAATGTTTAAATGTGAATAAAGAAAATAAATCTTTGGGGAACAATGCATATAAGCCAATTTTATTCCTAGATACCAGAGTCAATTTTGACTCATGACAACGCTATTTGTTTCAGAATAGATCTGAGTATTCTAATGGGTTTACAATGATAAGGAGGAGGATAGCACTGGAAATGGCAGGTTTCAGATCTAATATCACCAGGATCATTACAAGTCTCCTGCATGGCACCTAACAACAATGATCATTCGGCTGTAGCTCACCAGGCTTGTCTTCCAAGGCACCTGTTGGTGAGTGTGAACTGCTAATCTTTTAATAGTTATATCCCTAAATGTGTGTGTCACTCAGAGACCCATATATTCCAGTTCACCAAAAATCAATATTAAAGTGTAGTTTGGTTTGATTTGTTTCCAACTCTGTGCTTGTCAGAATTGGTCTCTATTTCCTAGAAATTCACCAAATGTCTCATATCTTTCCTACCTCTAAAATTCCCGATTAAAGCTAAAGGTTATTTTTGGACTTTTCATTCTTGACTAATTTCTCATACTTGCAAGTGATCCATAAGTAATACATGCTTTTGAGTAGCATCTTCCCAGATTGTTTTTAACAAGCTCCAAAGCACATGTAGAATGATGATGGGCAGTTAGTGAAACAATGCAAAGGAGACAGAATTGAACAGCTAATGAGCTGCTTGCGATGCCAGCATAGCACACTATCCATGCAAAACTTCACCCAAGTAGTGATACAAATGTAACACTCATTAAAGTCAGAAGGCTTTTTAAACTTGTTACAAAATATGACCTTGTAAGATGCTTCTAAAAGATGCAATTGTCTTTTACATAACTAAACACCATTATGAAAACTATTGCCTGCCATGAGGAAAAAGGAAGTAAAGAATGACAAAAAAAGAACTTTATCAACACTATGCTAATTAGGAAACCAGGAAAACTCTGATTGTCAGAAAACAATACAATACACTATAATCAATTAATTGTAGCTATGCTGGCTTAACACATTAGTAGAGGACTAGAAGGATTTTTTTTATCCATAATCAAAGACCCACAAAAACAATTATGTTTTGAATTTTTTATTCAGTCACTCATATGCACTTTATTCTATAAAACCAACTACAATTATACAATGACATTTACATTGTCTTATGGAGACCTCACTATATCCTCCTTTTCTCTCCACCTTACCCATCCACTAGAAAAGCAGGTCTGATTTGAGGGGTTTGGAGGAGAATAGGATTAAGAATGGATGGATAATTATCACTGCATTTGAACAGATAAAGGATTAAACTGTTTAAAAGGAATATGATGAGGCACTAGACATACAACAGCTCAGAAGAGGTACATCATTGCAAAGAGGACTGGGGCAGGGGAGGGGAGGTAGGTAATCGTGCAACAATGAATAAACTTTTTTTAAAAAGTGAACTAGTCTATGGGGGAGAGAATAGTCTAAAATTATTATATTTTAAGGCATTATTTTTATCGTAGGAGTATGCA